>NC_134551.1:1391620-1556564 GCF_025594145.1 Primulina tabacum
GTTGTTTGTTTTTGTAGCATCTTGGAAACAATGATCACATGCTTCATACCATGGAGTAGCTTTGTTTTCGATTTCCTTTATCTTGCTCCGTATCAAATAGTAGTTGTTCTATGTAAAAATAAGAAGCATTTCGAATCTTGGTTTAGTTTGAATGTTAGTTGTTAAAACTTTTAATATTTAGCATGAGCAAATTATCTGGTTTTTGTTTTGTATCATTTTAGTAATTAAAACTATTAAGATTCATAAACAGTAAATGCAATATCTCCGTCAACATAGCTCGTTTTTTTGTTACATCATCTAATGTCACTTGTTTGGCGTCTGTGAGTGTCTTCGTAACCCAAAGTTCTTTTAATTTATCTTGTTTTTTATCTGCATCCAACCTACAAATTTATTATAAATAATAGTCTTTAAGCATTCATATATTATAAATAACAAAATGTCCACTGTTTTTATCTAGTTTCTAACATCATTTTATATATTTAAAAAGAAAGTTGTCATGCTAGAATAATTTTTGTGAATAAATAAGTAAGTTCATACAATTTATACAATGAAATGTATAACTCACAAATACGAAGAGTTAGAAATTCAGAAATACGTATCATGTTTGTATTTCTTTGGTGATATCACATAGTGAGTTAAGAATCATTGCAGTTGTAGGCGTAGTTTGTAAATGTTGTGCATCTGTTTCATTTTTTCAATTTACACCACATATTAGTCATTTTTGCTATAAAAAATACATTTAAAAAATGAAGAAAGAAGGTTTGTTTTATAACATACTGAGAAAGATTTGCATAGTCAGATTGGAAAATTCAATAATAGGATGTTCAGACTCAATGCGCTTCATCAATTGCCCTTCGTGTATTGCCAAGTCGTCCCACGTAGTGACAGAAATAGTTTCCATTATAAACAAAATATTTTATATGTTACAACTTTTAAGATATGCATGTTTATATGTGGAATTTTTTTATTTAAATTTACCTCATGTTGAGAAGCATAACTTGTCTCATTTGACCTTCTGTTTTATCTAGTCTGGCGAAATTGCTTAATGACATGACTTTATTTGGTATACCGATCACATCTATACACATTTCATTGGTGTTATAAATATCAATATGACTTCTATTTTCAGTTGGAAAAATTATTTATTTACGCAGAACTTCTTTTGCATTCATGATATTGACGAGTTCGTCAAATCCCTTTAATTTAAATGTTAGGTGTGACATCTTTAGCACCCGAGATAGCTCTGAAACTATGGTATTTTTTTTGTAAATTCAGCTCAAATTTGGGGTTGACATTTGAATATATGGAGTCTATGCATGTGACAAGAGGGTTGTATATTGTATACCACTTATTGGTTTCCAATAACTTGCGAAAATATATTTTCATTGAAATTTGAGAAAATCAATCCATTAATCATTGTACCCTGTTTTTTGCAAAAAAAAAAAAGTAAAAAAGATTAATTTGATGGTAAAATACGTGAGTATGAATATTAAATTTGAGGCATAAGTAAACTTATATATGTCTGCTTTAATTTTTTTCAAAGTTAAAGAAATGAGCATATGCTGAGAAATAATATTTTTTATTACTCTGATGATGGAATTATGTTTTTACATCGTTTTGCGGTATATATATATATATATATATATATATATATATATATATATATATATATATATATTTTAGTTATAGTAAAACTTAGAAATATAAAAACTAATAATTATCAAAAACGAAAAAGAAATATAAAGGCTAATTATTTTCATATGAAATATATAATATTACAAAAATAAAATGAAATTATTTATTATCTAATTAAATTTTATTATTTTGTTGGTTTAGTTTTGACAAATATATTCCTACTTGAACAATATAAACTTTATTTTTAATATTTATATGCGAATAAAAAAATGATTTGCATCTCATTTTGGTTCAATTTCTTTTCAATTTTTTCAGTTTGGATTTATGGTTTTTTCGAGTCACATTAAAAGTTAACACCCCTATATCAAAATCAGTGACTTGCTGATATATTTTGAACTATGTCGTATCTGGTTTTCATAATGAAAACAAAAAATAAATATGTTGCACCTAAAATATTTTTCACATAGAAATTTTTTTGCTAACTCAAAATTTAAAATTTTTTATCACTTTTTGTGTTTCATATATAAATTAATTTATATGTAAGATAATTAAATGAAAAATCAATTATTAATTTTTTAACAGTGGTTCAACGTTTATGAGACAAAAAATGGTAATATAAGATAATTTTAAATGATCGTACTCTATGTTAAATAAAAATAATATAAATTAGTTTGAACATCAAATTTGTTGAGGGAAAAATAATTTGGTCGATCTGATTTAGTTGATATTTTATTGTAGAAATGTTAATTATCAAATTATAATTGAATGTTTTTTATGAAAAACTGGTTGAAGTAGTATTTTAATCAAATTGATTAAATAAACTAATTATTGTTTTTTTCCATTTTTTATGTAATTATTGTGGAGTGTATAATTCGGAAATTTTTAAAGAAAGATTAAAAGAATAAAAAAAAATTGTGATAATTTGTGTTATGCAGTTTTACATAAAAAGATACAATAATAAATCATCGGCGTAAAATTTCAATTAATGAAGATGACATCGTTTCTAGAGTAGATTGTTCGAATGATAAAAATCATACGAACAGAAGATATCTACTTTTAAAACACACAACTTTAATATCATATGTGTATGTAAGTTTTCAACTTCAGAAATCAAACTACTATTCTAATTTTAAATTTTCATTTTCATCAACTAACAACCATAATCGATCAAACATGTAGAAAACATAAAATGAAACATGAATCTATCATATCAATATTCCACCAAAGAATTGAACGAGAATATTCAAACAAGCCCATCAAGCAATTCTCATAGAAAGATTAATTTGATGGTAAAATACGTGAGTATGATTGTGTTTGTAAATTTCAGAATACAAATAACTGTAGGTACTATAACATATGTCACTGGAAATGTTTTTTTTTTTTGTGAAAAAGAAGTTGAGATGTTTAACAATTATTTACTGTTGTGCAACAATTTGATGATAAAAATGAGGTGGTCAAATATGTATATATAAAAGTGAGTGAAAAAGAAAGTATACATGCATGAAAATGAGTGAAAGAGTCAATTAAATAACTACAAGAATAACCAATTAAAGATGAGGAAGCAATTAAAGATGAGGAAGAGAATGATACAAATTTAATGTTGACAACTAATGATGACAACTAATTAACGAGGACAATAGAGTAAAATCACAATTCAATTCGTATATTTATATAGATATAGATTACGCCAATTATACATTTTTCCTTCTTGAAAATATTTTTCAAAATTATATTTGCGGCCAATAAATATAGAGGTAATTTTGTTCAATAAAGATGATAGACTAGAATACAATTATCCCGAGTATTTATATTATTATCGAGATATTTGAAAAATTATTTGACATCAATTGATATGTTAAATCGTTTGATTTTACATTGTTTGAATGATCAAATTGTTCTTTTCGTTGCATCATACACATATTTATATTAAATTTTTAACCAAGTTGGTTAACTCGATTGAGTGTGTCATATATTCCTTGTATTTATTTTTACACAATATATATAGAAAAATGTTACTCAACGGGTGTTTGCTCTCACTCCGCAAAGATTCCTGATTCCTGAAACAAAGACAATGGAAAATAGCTTTAGGCTTCCTGGATTTGGACCCACCAACTCGTTCGAAACAAGGCCTTGATTAATTAATTAAATGTGTTGTAAATTTGAGGAGCGGTGTAGGATATGCCAAATCATGTTACGACCCTTGAAAGACTGGCAGAGAAGAAGGCGCTCTATTTCTATCCGAAACGGGGTTTCTCTCTGAGGGAGAGATGGCAGAGCTCTGTTTGATGGCCGCGCATGGCGGCCCCCCTGAGTTAGAACGAGGCTATTACAGGTTCTCAGAGGTATAGAAGAGTCCGAGTTTGTATAATTTTTTTAGCTTTGTTAAGGTTCATAAGCCCAAGAAACCACGAAAGCAAAAAAGTGGTGGCAGTAACCTTTTTGCCCCTTGTTTCAAGATTGGGATTTTGCTTGACGAATAATATTTTCTAGAATTGAACTTTGTGCTAACCCCTCAATCACGAAATTTCATACCAGGAACAAAAAGAAACTGTTCCCGTAATTTCTTGAATGAATATGTTTGAGAGTTATTGGTGCAGCGTATCATTTTGTGTTCCTCTAGTGCTGAGCTTCTCCTTTTTGTTGCAGGACTTTCACAGTTTTCTTTCCCATCGGGGCTCAAATCAAGTTCGATTTGACTCGCGCTCCTTTGATTTAAGCCTGCATCAGAAAGAGGATTGGAAATTTACCAGTGGATTGGTAGACCATAATAACTTGATCACATTGGACCCAACTTTTAAAAGGCCTACTGGCATTCAAGGTTCACCACTGACTAATTTTCTCCTTCTCCTTAAGTATCTGTTACCTTTTACAAAAAAATACCCTTCCCAGTAATGTGTGTGTGTGTGTGTGTGTTGCTACTTTTGTAGTTTGATATATGCAATGCCTCTAGAATTGTACGTACTAGTTATTCCCTCCTCAGGAATAATGATTGAGTTTTAACAACCTTGTAGTGCTACTGAGCGTCTAGATTTATAATTTTTTTTATAAAAGGTAGTAGTTGCATAATACAAATATTTTAAGTAGTGTAATATTTCAAACGCCACATTATGATCATTGTGAACATAGTTGTAACTTCCCAAATTCTGGACCCAATATCCGCAATAACTTGCAACTCATGGGATTTGAACTCATATCTATTGAATATTTTACGAATTGTAGGATGAATCTTTTGGTTCAGAGGCGTTGCTTGTTTTTACAGAATATATTTATTTGAGAATTCAGAGATGCGGAAGTAATCTTTAATCTATCTGTATTTTAAATTTGTCGCTCAACCAGGCTCCGAACCTTCTGGATTTGGGATTACCGTTAAATGTAACAGTCAGGAAAAGATCTTGAAATTACTTGCCTCTGGATCAGTGAGAATAGAAAATGGTTTGCTTGATTTGTCTATGCTCCACGATTTGATGGGGCATCTAGATTTTTCACCATTTACTCAGCAGTCACTCATATATCCAACCAGGGATTTCTACTTCAATGAACCCTCCGTGGGATATACGTGTAATCCTGATGGTCAACAACAGAATTATTCCGGGAGTGAGATGAATAATGTATTTACCAAAATAACTGGTATTTACTCATCAAAAAATATGAATAAATCCAGTAAGCAGACTATGCTAGTCCCTTTCTTTGAAAGGTATTAGCTTTATTCGTTTCATTGACCACATGAAATTGATTTTTCCAGGAACCTCACTATGTTTTTATCTCGTTTACCAGGAGGAAAAGATCGCAAGCCAGCGCTATAGGCATCCAATCTTCTAACTGAGAAAGCAGGACATCTGAAGAGGTACAAATCTGCTTCCAAACCTATGTTTTAAAGAAGCATTTCAGTTAGCATTGTGTTCCCTTGAGATATAATTTTATACTTTCCATAGGACTCCACTGTACAGAAAACTGTTTACATACCTTTATAACCTTAGACCTGTGAAGTCTTCTCAGTTCTTCATAAAATAAACCTCTCCCATCTACTTTGTATCTATTTGAATTTTTGATTTTCTTCACAAGATGATCTTCAATCTGAATTTCTAAAGGTTGAGAAGTGAAATTCTCCAATGCAAAACTGAGTTTTGGTATGCGCAAACGCGTACGCCTGCCACTGGTAAAAGATTAAATCCCCATCTTAGTCTACTCTTGTTCTAGAATTATACGACACAAGATGAAAATATTGCACCTTATGTTATAACGTTTTTAGCAGCCATGAAAAAGTGAGGAGAAAGGCATCACTCAAGAAGAGCCCAACAAGAACCATCAAAGAGAGGGAAAAGAGCTATCTTCACATGTGTGAAATTCTTTTATCCATTCTTGTCAACAAAGAGAAGCAGCAGACCAAAAACACCATCCACTCGTTGAAGAAATCCAGTCCCCAGCTTCCTGAGATGCTAACCCAATGCTCCGCCACCATTGCTGGTGCCGGTATTGCTGTTGTTTTGTCAGTACTCTGCCGTGTAGCTTGTAATAGGGTACCATTTTGTGCATCTAAGGTTCTAAGTACTGGATTGGGGTTGGGGGTTATTTCGCTCTCTTGGGCCGTACATAAACTGAGAGATACGGTTGTTTCTATCAGCAAAATTTCTGGCACGATGGGCGAAAAAGAAGAGGAAATAATGAATTGTTTGGAGAAAAATATGAAGGATATATGCTATCGTGGGGCGGCCTTGATGGCAGTTGCAGTTCTGAGGTTGGTGTGATTAATTTTGGTGAGTTAATGACACTTCACAGTTAACATAACGTTGTACACACATTGTTGGGGCATTCTTCGCGGTCTTAGGATTGGAATTGTAATTCCAGTTATTAACATTTTTTCTGGGAATTTTATTGGAGGAATCATTTCTTTGTGAATTTTTATATCTAGACTAGTGATAACAAGGGAAAAATGTGAAGGGTAATGAAAAAAGCCCATGTCTTTGTCAAAATGACCAGAAGCACATTAATACAAAATACATTGATGTCGAGGGAATCATTCCCTGACTAAAATTTTTTGTATCTGGTGAAAACAAAGGAAAATGTGGATGGTAATGAGAAAAGATCAATGTCTTTGTCAAAATGGTTATGGTTTAAATGAATGTTAATGCAAAATTATGGTTCTACTAATTTTTTGTAGAAATTATAGTATTAATAAATATAATGCGTAACGCGGAATTAGGTAATGAAATCTTTAACGTCCATACTTGACGTGAATAAGAACTTTATATTTATATTGGGTAAAGACAGTGGCCTTCAGTGATATTGGAAGACACAAAAAAACCCAAAAAACCTATTAATTTATGCTTACACCGAGAATCTTCCAATTGCAATATCAGTTAAATGATGTGAGACCTCAAATTTTTATAGACGATTAAATATTTGTTGATAAATCAAAGCTAACGGTTGAACACAATTCAGCTCATAGAGAGAAGTATCACATAAAATAATCCAAAATCTACAGCAGTGGGAACATAGGAATCTTTTCTTACTTTTTGAGGAATCATTATAGACTAGAAACACGGGATTATCTAGTACTGACAAATAGGGGCCGTTCCAGCACCATTACGTTGCAGGGAAAAGCAATTAATACGAGGATGCAGCCTCAAAACAAAATTAATTATTGATGATACATGAAGAAAACTATAGATAAATAGACAAGAATTTTGTGGACTAATGAGTCACTGCAAAATCACTTGTGTGCACTTCCTAAATATTCACAAATGCACCTTATAGATAAGGGCACCAAACCATTTTGCAGCAAAGCCAGATGATATTAGCAATCAAAGGCAGAACAAATGGCGAACTACAGGGGAAAGGGGGCAAGCCAGGCAAGACTATGTTGGTTTCAAGTTCAACTCATAACTTTTGAAACAACTCCAGCACCAACTGTTCGGCCACCCTCTCTCAGAGCAAATCTTTGGCCTGTCCATTTTGGAAAGAAATGGTTTAATTTCTGAAATAGCAATTTGACCGTAAATAATCAGAATTATAATGCCATCACCAGTCGAATATCCTAGAAAAGCAAGCATCACAGTTCTTTCCAAAATGGATAAACTAGAGATAAGCTGAATGTATACATCTTTTCTC
Organism: Primulina tabacum; assembly: GCF_025594145.1. Taxonomy (NCBI): domain Eukaryota; kingdom Viridiplantae; phylum Streptophyta; class Magnoliopsida; order Lamiales; family Gesneriaceae; genus Primulina; species Primulina tabacum. The sequence goes on from NC_134551.1 coordinate 1,399,364, forward strand.
AGATATTGGAAACCAGAATTAAGGTAGAGTTGACATCTTTGCTTAGATTCAAATTGTCCACAATCGGTTTATTCCAAAATTAATAGGAATTGAAGGCATCAAGGATATTAACATCTATAATTTCTCCCTTTCACTGGTTGAACTGAATGAAAGACTAACAAAATAAACACCACCTGCAACAAGGAATGACTCGAGACAAGTGCTAGAAATTGCTCAAACAAAAAAGGAAAAGCAATGCATAATAAAAAAGTGTCAAATACGGAACTAAGGCAATGTCGGAAAATAACCGCAGATGGTAACAATGGAGAATCAAAAGATTATACTGATCCAGGAGGTTAAAGGATTTTATAATTGAATTCAAGACTCATAAAATAACAATCAGAATATTTTCTCAACAGGTAAACAAACAAAGATCGGTAAAACCGAATGGAAAGCAAAAAAACACAGTATATTAAAGCTAAGTTGGATCAGAAATTGGGCAACCAGTAAAACCTATAATTGAAACATAGCCACCATGTACCTGCTTCAAGAGGAACAGGGTAGATAAGCTCGAAAACAGCAGTTACATTGTCCCCGGGCATAACCATCTTCACATTTTCTGGCAACTCAACTTTACCAGTGACATCAGCCGTCCTCATGTAGAATTGAGGTCTATAATTCGAAAAGAAAGCGGTATGACGACCCCCTTCCTCTTTTGTGAGGACATATATTTCGGCCTCAAATTTTGTGTAGGTTTTAAGAGTATTGGTTTTTGCAATCACCTGCATAAAACGAACCAAAGAAACAGAGAAATGATATCCCCAACACATCCTGCAGATGCCTTTAAAGCATTCATTTAAAAAATTTCTGTGTACACAAACTGCAAACCAGGCTGTTAACCATCCAGATAACAGATAGAGTTGTATAAGCACCGCGATAGGAAATTTGAAAATACAACTTCATTGATTCCTGAACAACGAGTTATCACGCACGAACAAAGGTGGTGCACCCAATAAGAGTGAATGAAATAAATAACAGAAGTAAACATCCAAGTGAGGGCACCAACCATCCCTCGTTGGACATCATCACGTTTCAAGCCACGCAATAGCAGACCCACATTGTCACCGGCCTAGGGAAAAAAAAATTATTGTAACAGGTGCAGCATAAAATAATTATTATAGGCAGAAATTAATCTCTTCACCTGACCAAAATCCAAAGTCTTCTTGAACATCTCTACACCAGTTACCGTAGTTTTTAGTTTGTTCTGTAGCACAAAGAGACATGGCATTAGTGTACCAGAACAAAAAATGAAGAAGTAAAATCTGTTCGAGCTAGCTCAGGCATAAGCGAAACCAACAAAAGGGTTGTTTCACAGGATGGTTTGAATGCCAAAAAACAATCTAATCCTTCATGAAAACAAATCCAACTTGTTTATACGTGCCAAATTTAATAAAACGACATTACGAGATTTGATCACAAAAAAATAACTATAAACTTCCAGGGGAAAACTACAAGTCTGTTTGTGCAGCCTCAACTAATTTAGTGTTCATAAATCTGGCAATTAACTAAATAGATTAATTAACAAGAATTATGAACAGATGATGCAGAAGTTTTACAAATTCCATCGTCTGAAACTCGATACAATAAATTAATGAATTCCACCAGCCTCTTCCTAAGATTAATGAGTAGGATTAGGACTGTCCAAGGCTTGAACATGAAATTTAAATCATTAACACATAAAAAATTCCCAAACACTGTTTAAAAACCACTCGACCAGATAAATTAACAAAGCTACAACTCACCAGCGAGAGCCCCAAAATCTCTACTTCTTCCCCTGGTTTGATTATTCCCTGTTCAACCCGGCCAGTCGCAACGGTTCCACGCCCCTGAAATCACCAAGATAAAAACATCAATACCAATGTAGCATGTTTTCGCAAGGTATAAAATCACTTCATCAAAAAAATAAAAAAGGGACATTGAACGTCAAAATTTTGTTGATGTCCAGTGATCTTCACCTCAGCAATATCAATTAGCATCACGAAAAATATTAACAAATACGTAAAAGGAAAGAAAAATTAACCAAATTTCAATATTTAATTTTATTTCTTTGATAGCTACTACATTTAGAAACTAAAATTTTTAAAGACGTAGCCATTACTATTAATATTTGTTCCCCCATCATGTGCACGTATAAATTTTTTTTTACCCTAGCTACATGCAACTATGTTTCATAAATGTTTGACTATGACATTTGAAATGGACTGATTCCTTAGCTATAATGAACCATCATCCCTTTAGAAGTTTATGGTGTCGAAGTTCGACAAAAATTATTATTCTCCAAAATTAATTGATGTCAAAGTATATGTTACCTGAATAGTAAAAACATCTTCCACAGGCATCAAGAAAGGCTTATCAAGTACACGTATTGGATCTGGAATATATGAATCTACAGCATCCATTAACTTTAATATAGCCTTTTTCCCTATTTCCTCGTTCGTCCCCTCTAAAGCAGACAAAGCTGATCCTCTGACAATTGGAATCTCATCCCCAGGAAACTTGTAGAAACTCAGCAATTCTATAAAAAAAATGAGGTAATTTGAAGAATTACAATCAAATAGAAAAGCCAAAGACATACCAGAATCAAACTTTAAGATTACCACGTAGTTCCATTTCGACAAGTTCCAACAATTCTGGGTCATCCACAGCATCAACTTTATTAAGGAAGCACACAAGTGATGGCACACCAACCTATAGTAGTCAGAGTAATGATGAAAGTGCAAAACAAAATGATCAGCAGAACCATGAATCGTAATTGTGCATATCAATTCATGTTCAGACATAAACCTGGCGTGCGAGCAGAATGTGTTCCTTAGTTTGTGGCATCGGACCATCAGGGGCAGACACAACAAGGATACCCCCATCCATTTGAGCAGCACCAGTAATCATGTTCTGCGTTATCATCAGAGAGAGTTGCATTACCTCCTAATACTGGCAAACGATGAAACTAACAGAGCCAAAAATGGAGTTTAATGGAGTAGGTCTTCAAGATTCAATCTTAATCCTTTCAATTATATTCTCCTATCGTATATTCTTTCTCAATTAAACTGAATCGCTTCCAAACATAAATAAACCCAACCTCCATCTTCATCAAATTGTATCCAAGATAAGAAAGCCATTCATGAATTACAGTACTGGAATTAGGGGTTGAGGAGTAACTCGAGTTTGGAAAGTTCAAACATGAGCAAGTCGCACCAAACCTTCACATAATCGGCATGTCCAGGACAGTCGACATGAGCATAATGTCTCTTTGCAGTTTCATACTCTACATGAGCCTGCAGCATCAACTCGCTCATAAAACCTATATTTGACGAAAGCTCCAGCACCATCACCAGCACCAGCACAAGCAAAAGTAGATAATGTCGAAGGGAAGAGTTATATGAGATAAAATACAGAAAATATCCTAACCGTGGCAATTGTAATCCCTCTCTTTTTCTCTTCAGGGGCTTTGTCAATTTCATCAAAGGCAACAGCTTTAGCATTACCTTCTTCTGACAAGACCTTACAGCGAAAATAAAATGTGTTGAGGGCCTTGAAATACAAAGAACATATACATCAATACTAAAGAAAGAAAAGTACATCACAATACTATCATTATTATTTTCAACCCTACCCTGGTGATCGCTGCGGTTAACGTAGTCTTTCCATGGTCAACATGCCCAATTGTTCCTACATTCACATGAGGTTTTCTGCAAACAAGTATAACATCAATTAAATTAACACCAAGTTATCAGACTCGCATCATAAAAAACCTTGAGATACCTATTTGCGCGTTTGCTTAAACCTAGAGAAAATGACCAAAATAATAATAATTTAAAAAATACGCCAAAGAGAAGCGATGATCTGTATTAGTCATTTCTGAATTCCATAAACAAAAAAACGCATCTTACGTGCGAGTGAAGGTAGCCATGGATCTCCACCAGGGATTGTACATGGAGGTGGAATAGATATTGGATTCCAGTGCAGAGAAAGGCGAAGAGACGGCGGATCCTCGGCAACACGACGAGCAGATTCGCGGCACAAGTGCGATCACCCGCTTCGAATTCTGGTTTCTGACAACCACCGACGCCATTTTCCGAGTGTATAATCAGGAGAGTAACAGGAATGAGAAAATGCAAAGGCGTGGGGCAGTGTACGAGGTTTTGGAAATTCAGGGTTTTAGGAAGAAAAAAATTGGATAGCGCTTTTCCGGATGTCAAATCTTCATACGATAGCTTGTTAATTGATTCGATTCTAAACTCAAGTTAAACAAATTAGAAATCCCACCTCAACTCGGTTTTCATGTTCTTATCAAAATAATATATCACTTTCTTTCAAATAGTTACTCAAATTCATATCATCTCATCCAAAATATAACCTGTAAAATTTCAAATTCAATTTATATCGAGATAAGCAATTTCAATAGGCATTGAATTCACCCAAGATGAATATAATTTGAAATCCATTCATCAAATACTTCATCCGAATCAAATTTATCAAAATTTGGACATTTCATTTGATCAAATTTATCAATCCAAATACAACATAAAATCTTTGTATGACAAACAATAAAGGACAAGCATGGAGTATTAAGTTTTAAACATATTTAGTCGAAATTTAATGTAAGAATATCTTAAAATTGAATATTAAATTTCGACTAAATATGTTTAAAACTTAATACATATCTTAAAATTGAATATAATCTCAATTATATCAGGTGACATGTGGTAAAAAAATAAATACAAATTTAAGGAAAATCATATAACTCTTTAGGTTATTAAAATTATAAAAAATTTAAAGTATAATTATTAATCGTTTTCTGCCATTGTGTTGCATATGAAAAAATATAAACATTATCCAACTTTTTGTCAAATTCACCTGGATTTGCCCCGCAAACAACCAGTCGTATAAAAACACAAGGGAGTTGTAGGTTTCATCGGCTGAGAATAATTTCTAATGCTCAAATCCAAACATCCTCCCTCCATCTCACTCAAAAACTAGAAGTAATTGAGTAGATGATTTTCCTGCAAATCCCTTGATAGACTACGTGGTGTGTTTTTTATCTACATAAGAACAGAAATATTTGGTTGTCTGATCTTCGGATGTTAGAACGAAATGGCCTTAAATTCAAAGCTCATAGTGGCTAACATTGCTTGAGCTACTTTTTTCGTTTACTTGGTAATCGCTTTCTTTGTGAATCAAGTACTTTACTAGCTAATATGACATGCCCGTCTCCCAAATTTTAGATCTGTACATGCAGGTGTGATGACTAAGGGGAAGGATTGCAAGTCATGGGTTAGAATTTGTTGGCAGTAGCAATCAGTGAACCAGAGATGATACTGTGGCACGAGCCACGAGGGCTCAGTACAACTAGCATTTTGATAAGCTTTTAGAGTCATGCTCAAAGATTGTGATACAAGGACGTCGCAAGCAAGATGGAAGAAATTAATGTAAATAGTGGTTAGTAGGAAATAAATGTATGTCTATCCCTTTTAGTGCATGAACAATTAAAATGCAGCTACAATAAATTAGTTACAGGGAATTAGTCGAATAAAAGGATGGAATGAGGGTCAAAGTGTATTATCGAACTTGCAGATTAAATCAAAATTTCTCTCTTCGATTTTTTCTTCCTTACTCTCGATCTATTTTCTTAGGAGACTGGCGATCTCGAATTTGTTGTCGGATTAGATTGCCATGGTAGAACTTTAAAGTCCGTTTCTTGATCTCCTGCAATGGTTTCATATGAACAAGAATTTAACTTCCTTCTTTTGGGGTGTGTGTTTTGACGCAGTGTTATCTTGAACTGCATAGCGGCCTCCATTTTTCCATCCTAAATCTACAGTACTCATAGTTGATTCCCAGACAAACAACTGATTGGATTTTAGACTTTCAGGCACACTAGAATCTGATTCCTTGCGTAAAAGAGACGACCAACTATGATTCCATCCGTCCCTAACACTTGAAGAATATTTAAGAATAATGTTCAGGTTGGAATTCCGCACTAAATTCTTCACAATTCGTCGACTTCTCACACGAAGTAAATCACATATAAGATAGCATCAAATTGGAACTTCAGTCCAAAAGGTTTGAATTTCAACCTCTTGTTGCTCTATTTCTGCTCAAACACACAAGAACGTGCCTGTTCTCTCCCCCAAGATTCAATCTTCAAGCAAAGAAGATCGTACGAACAAATCCATATCACATTTTGTTAAAAGATAGGTTGTTGTTAACGTACAACACATGGGACCAAAAGCTGCTAAACCTGCTTCAAAAAAAAAAAACTTTGTGTCTTGTTGGGTTAATAATTGTCCTTGCTTGGTAGAACGATCGAACTATGATGCTTGAGCTGCTGTGCGGTTTAAAAGATTTGAGTTGCACCATTACCACCAACTATAACTTTTGGTAAAACGGTAAGCACTCGGTCTTACAAGCACGTCAAAGAAATCGTTTCAAGAACAGCTCAATCACTTAGTGATGTTAAAATACGTGATGTTAAAATAGAAAGGGTTAACTCGCACAAGGCCGACGACAGTAGGTTTTCTGATTATATAATCAAAGTGAAGAACAAGATGATGAAGACTGTTTCTAATTTTGGTGGTGAAAGAACTCGCACTACAGTAAAAGAGAGCTTTAACAATAAGGTCACGAAATACATTAATTATGCAAAACATAAGTTCAGAACTAAATCATACACCGGCTACAGGAAGCCTATCTTTTTTAATGAATGATGCATATGGATGAGGCGGAGGATTATCCAAAATTATGTAGAACGATGGATTTGCTATATGTTGTGAATTTCGTGATGTTGCTTGGATAAGTTTTAAGCCTTCAATGATTGATACTAGCAAGATTACTATAATGTTTTATAGTATTTCTGATGTTCTATTACTGGATTGTGAGAAAATATGCTTGTTTAATGTAAAATGTGTAATGACACTGTGATGTTTCAACTGTGTGATTGCAACTTTGAAATATACCACGTCAACAATAGAATCACAAAGACATAGGCTCTGATTCATCCAACGGAAACACCGATCTACATAAAAAGTGCAACTTTGTCACAAATTGACAGAAATGGTACCAAATGAACAATTAAGTTGAATTATGAACTCAAATTAGACTTCTATACAATTGCATTCTTGTTGATCTGTGCCAGGTAAGTAAGCTGGCTTTGAGGCACAATTAACCCCTTCAATTTCAAATTCAACCATTGTGTTCACGATGTTTATGAGGCATCATGCTCCACAAAGCTCATACACAGTAGATTCGAAATATTGACACTTCTTGTCATTCACACGATGTCAAGGTTTTGCTGGCTCGTCATCATCTTCAATGTCCCAATTCAAATCCTCATCATCTTCAGTAGCATTCAACTTCTTCCTCATATCCCCAGTTTTTGGTCTCTCACCATGACTAGTAGCCAAAATTTTCTTCTCATCGCCACTTCCTACGTCCTCGATCTCATCCCACCCTAGATCTTCCTCCTCCTCCACCTTTGATTTATGACTCAATGCCAAAGAAACATCATTTCCTTTACCACATTCACCTGTTTCGCCCTTCTCTTCCACACCCATGTTCTCATTAATCTTTTTTTCGACAATTCGTTCATTCTTCGCATCTCCATCTCTCATCACTTCAACAACTTCATCAGACTTCAGTTCTTTTTCACTCAAAGATGGTTCTTTTACACTTATCTTACTTGACTCCGTCACATCGTCCTTACTGCCACCGCCCACATTGAAATCTTTCATTTCCTTGTCATCACGCAGACCCCCATTTGAACCCTCAAGTTTTTCCAAAGGCTTCAAACTTCCATTACTCGCTCCCATATCATCTCCACCTTTTGCCTTCACAACACTCTGACTGTCTTCATCATCCTCAACATCCCAGGACAATTCTTCATCATCATCACCAACCGCAATAGCCCTTTTCACAAGATTTGCTCTTACCCTCTCCCGCTGCTTGAGCTTATCAACTCTATAGAAATATCGACACCAAAAGGTCTCCTGATCAACCTCCCTCGGAACAATCTTTCTATAAACACTCTCTAAGATTCCATCATCCCCAATCAAACCCTCAATTTCATCCTTCTTCTCATTCAACTGAAATTCCAACTTCCACCTCTTATAATCGTCCACATCCTCCGGCTCCTCACAGAAAGTGCTCAAATCACTCTGAATCGCACTCAACTGAGCCTCAAACCGATTATACCTACCCGTATTCAAGCTCCAGTTAGTTTCAGGCGTCTCCGATTCCCCATCCGACATAAAATTCTTTGTTTCCTTAGAGATAATATCGGCCGTTGATTTCATCACTCCATCCAGCGCGCCTTGTGCGGCTGAAGCGCCAGCTTCCAAAGAAGCCGGGAGATCCTTCACCGCCTTGCTCGCAGCGTCTCGGATGATTCCAGTCTCCTTTTTCAGACCCAATCCGAATTCCTTGAGATCTCTGCGGTATGTTTCCATCACCGATTCAGATCGGGTTGATATTGTCTTGATCAAACCACCAAAACTCCATCCATCATAAGAATCATCCTGTATGACGCCGCTCTGATGCCGGTCGTCCTGAGGTTGTTCGACGGCAGTATCCGGGCTGGTCACATCGGATTTGGGAGGATCCGGATCGTCGGATAAGATGGATCTGAAGAAATTCATCGGGTTCGTAGCTTTGGAGGAAACATTGCTCATAGTCGGTGCGGAACTATATGGGTTTTTATTATTATTATTATTATTAGTAAATCATACAAATAATTAAAACAAATTACCATTACCAAAATATAAAAAACTGAACATTTAAAAAATGTGTAATAACAAAAAAATGTTATAATTCAATTTTTTTTATCTTGTAATTACTTTGTCTAACCTTAATTTTCTCTTTTTAATAGCTAATTCTATACAACAAAAAATATTTATATATATTTCTATATTTATATTATATTATTTTCATTTCATTTCAAAATAAATTAATTATATAGATTAAAAATTTATAATAACATGATATTATTTTATACATATAACTATTATACTCATACAACATATGCGCTGGCGATTAATTTAAAGAAAACGAGCAATTTGTGTCATCTTCGTTGCCCAATTTGAAAGTAACCGAAGATTGACACAACAAATCCAATATTTTATTGCATCTAATTGAAAATGAAAAATAAAAATAAAAAAAATAAGCCTTTATGAGAAAAGATGTTAATTGTCATAGTTACCCTAAGAAGAATTTAAAATATAAAATATCGGTTGGGTTCTTTTCAAAAAAAAAAAAAAAAGCTGGTAGGGATGTGCATAGCTAAATGTTAAAGAGCTTACTAACTTCTTTTACAAGGTAGATAAATTCTTTTGTATGCTTATGTTCTTTGCTTTCATTCGACACTTCGCCGTATACCAAAGTTGCAAATGTATTTAATGTTTAATGAAATACAAGGATGCTAGTCTACTACTATATCCTCCATCCCCGCTCTTAAAATAAATTATTTCCACAATCATACTGTAATTGCAATAATTCTACTATGATGAAGATGAATATTTTTTTAAAAAAATCGAATAAACTAGAGATATTAAATAAAAAGGGAACATTACCTATGAGTATTTAAAAAAAAAAACAATAGTAGCACTTGCACGTAGGAGGAAAATATTACTGATTCTTATTTTGTGTTTTTTGCAATATTTTATCATTTTATGAATATTTATGGTTTTTTAGTAATTATATTTTTTCAATACATAATTTTTGCATCTGAATTAATTGATTTGGATGTGATAAAATGATGTGAAGGAAATATTTTAAATGATCGATTGCGTTAGTTAATACAAACCAAAAATGTAAAGCAGATATTATAAATTCATGGATTTCAAAATGTTCAAACAGAAACGTTCTAATTTTTAACACACAGTATAGATTTTATCATTATCAAGATAACCACATCAGGCTGATACGCATATATGTCGTTGTGCACGCCATGTTACTTAAAAATGTAGTCTAGTTTTGCTCCTATAAGGGAACGAAGCATGATTGAAGGAAGGTAGTTATCAACTATCAAGTCCTCTCTCGTATATATATATATATACCGTGTGAGGTGTGCATAATTTGTTCTTCTTCCTTTTTTATTTTATATTGGCTAACTGGAAACCAACAATTCATGGGGGAAAAACACTTACTAATTAAGTAAATACTAGAACCCCATTATTCCATCAGATTCAGCTTTTTGTTAGCCCCAAATCAAAGAATGGAATCATTTTGGACAAACACAGCTTGTTGATAAACAGACTGGCAGGCTTTATAATGGATTTGACGCATATAGAATAAATACACTGCATTCTTTGACACACAAAAATATGCAGAAAACAGGCAGTAATACACAGCCTGTTGGTAACTATCGAAGGCTGATCAATTTTGTCATCAGCCTGCTGAGTCGTTCCATGACTCTAGGTTCCGAGGAAGTTCCTGAAGAGTTACGATCAACAAAGAATGGGAAAAGTTCTGATATGTCACCAAACAAGCCTAATGGTTACTCGGATTCTGAGATCGAGGTCGAGTTCAGACATACAACGAGCCCAAAAAGATGGAAACAGATTGATGAACTTGGGGAATTGAATCATTCCCCAGAGAAAGCTGGCTTAATTTTGAATCATCACCAAGCCATACATCACAGGGGCTTTGAGATAAAAGGAATGGAAATTAACCATTCGGCTGCAGAAACTGATCACTCCTCTCACAAGAGGGAAAAAACACGAGGAAAAGGGCTCCCAATATTGGAGCTTCTTCCTATGATGGCTGATGGAAGCAATGCTCAGGTAGAAAGTGAAATTGTTATTGAAGAAATTGTTGAAGAGGATGAGAGAAATAAGAACAAAGACGCTAATATTTCAGTTGATGAAGCAACAAAATCAAATAATCAGCATAATGCGCAGAGGCCACGATGGCACTTTAGGCCACTTTTTAGTGTTGCATCCAACATTAACGAGAAGTCTGATGAATATATTAAATGCAGGAAGAAAGCCATGCATAGAAATTACACCCTTGATCCTGAAAAACCTTGAGTTCCTATTACAGCATGAAAAGGCTGAGTGCTAACGATTTCCACATCGTATTAGGTAAAAACAACCAGGCCTCTACATTTCAAGACGTTGGTATATGATACTATATATATTTGTGTCATTTATTAAAATTCATAACTGTGATCCTTTGTGAAGTACAAGATTTTATTTTATCAATACTACTTTCTTTCATGTAATGAGGTTGCACGTGTTAACCTTATATGCTGCACGTGTTAACCCTATATGCTGCACGAATCTCAATATTGCAGTGCATGCTTGATATATTTCTAAATCAATGTAAGTGTTATTCTATACAGCGAGCCCAAGACATCTATAGTTTATTGCAGAAAAATAAGGTCCAAAGATATCAACAGCTATTGTTGTTGGACTTGTAACTGAAGTTCTTCAGATAGTAGACTTAAAACTTCCACCGACAAGGTCAAAGCTCATCTTTGTTTGAAGGTGTTTGATAACACTTTTCATCCCAATAATAAGGAAATTGCAATTTGGCAGCTGTATGCGGCATCGACCAATCGTCGTATATGAACCTGTAATCAAATTTCAGAAACTGTCGAACTGTAACATAATGCAGAGATTTTGCTCACTACAATATGCCATCCAGCAACTTTCTACAGAATCATTTCATTAATATTTTCTTTTGTTAAATTCGGTTCTACTTTAGATACTAATCATATGGACGTTCGCCACACGTCACATGCCCACGTGCCACGTTATAGTAGAACGTGTGTACCAACAAAATGAAGTCAACTGCCTTCGGGTGGAAAAGAAAGTTTATAAAAGATGGGTGACCGACTAAAACTCAATGTTTTATACTATGACCGTGGTTTCAGGCATTAAGTTCGTCCATCGGTGAAATTTCTCAATTCACGTGGTTCGATATCATGATAGCCATTTTGAAGCTACTATGTACTAAAAGTAAAACTGAAAGAGCCCTCCAGGCGTTTGATGATGTGTTTTAAAAGGGTTATCTCAGGATGAAACAGAACTCTGGATCTGTTAGTTATGACAAATTTTTCTATACAAAAAAAGGGTAAAGAAAACATACAAAATGAAGGAAAAACCTATCTCCACAAGGCACGAGTTATAGCAATGAACTGCAATTTAAAGTGGGAAGATAAATGACTAACACTTTCACTGGCGGTCGAGATATAATGACTAGAAATTGCAAATCCTCCGGTCCATTGGTGTTCCAGACCTATAATATAGCAATCAAATACAATTAGTAGAAACCAAATGCAATCAAATTTCTACATGCTCTACATGAAAGGATGAAACTTGGGATACTCTGACGAACTGAAGGTCTTCGGTTTTGCTGAGAGATTAAGAAACAACTAGAACGATCTTTACCAATAGCCAGGCGTCAAAGTTCAGGTTGGATAAATCTACTAAAACGACCATGTCCAATGTTCAGAGTAAGAGCAAACAAAATAAACTCCTCTCATTATTATTAATCTTTTAACCTTGTCCTGGTGGCCAGAATTGAACATGGAAATGTTCATTGGATATTCATAAATGCATGCTATTGCAGAGTTCCTGGAGTTGACACTTTGTCATTTTCTTGAGGCATGATTGTCAACCAAAAAGAATATTAGGACACGAAAAAATGAAAAATTTGATAAGAACAGAAAAAGGAAATATGTAATGAAAAACATAGCACACATCGATCCACGATACAGAAAATTGAAAGTTTTGAACAATAACCAAGTCAATTTTTGAGTAACTCTTAATAAAATAAGAAAAGCTCGGTCTCTTGTAATTAATCTAGAATAACAATGGGAAGTCACTATCATCATTCACTAAGCTGTTTTTTCTACTGATCATATCAGCTTTGTTTGATCTAGGATTGCTAGCCCATGTTTTCACACACAAACATTTTTTGTTGGGGAAAGGTAACCCATACACAGATTTCTTCTACACCAACAGGAAGATGAGAGTTCATTGAACCTGATGAGCATCATTGACAGGGATATGGAACGTGCTGTTCGGGAAAAGATGGAACTCCTGCGGTTTCCCCGGATATTTTGTATGTGAATTGGAGGCAAGATAAAGAGTACCACTCCCTTTTAGAACCACGAAGATTTCCTCACAGGAATGCCTATGAATTGGAGTATGGGTTCCCGGAGAAAATGTTTGGAGCCACACCTCAATCTATCATGAAAAACTACATAATAAACCGATCATTGGCAAAAAAAAAATCAAATGAAAGTCAATCCACAACTCAAAAATGGGAAAAAGAAGCCCGGTGAATAGGGGCCGGGCTAGCATGATAGCTTCACCACCAAAAAATACATTGACAAACCTTTACTAACTTCCCAATCCGTCGCTGCTGCTACTGAATGAAGAAAACCTCGGTGAAACAAAGGAAAAAAAATTTCTTATTACCTCCTTAAAACCGTGCATGATAGCACCAGCTATAGTAGTGTGAGATAAACCGGGTCTTCCATAATCATCCTGATCAATCTCACTAATATTCCTCAGAATTGGTAATCCTGAACAAATTCATGATCTGATAAGTCCAGAAAAACCGTTAATTCTCTAAGTTACTACATGCACGGAAACTGCTTGTTAAAACAACCGACGGAGATATCGAATGTGTTGCAGTAATAATGATTATAAAAATAAAACTTGCCGTTGGTTGCACAGTGGGAAGCTTCGGCAGCAGCATAAAATGATAGGAAAATCAAGAGAGTAAACAAACAATAGCCCATAATTTTCAAGAACTGCTGCGTGTTTTATAGAGAGTATATGATATGATACCTACACACGGCCCTCTTAACAATTTTTTATTCTTGACATGAACGGTGCGAAGGGTGAAACACCGCTTTATTGTTTACTTCAATTTTTTATTCGAAATAATTAATTTAACAATAATTGTGTAGCATTTATCTTTTAAAGACCTCCATTATCATATTACAAAAATATTCAATTTTATTTAATAAAAAATCATAAAAACTTATTTCATTAAATTTTATCATACCTATGACTTAACATATTCTAATAATCTATTTATCATTATCTATATTTCTAAATATTTAAATAATCATATCTTAACATGAAATTTATTATAAGAATTTATTTTTAAGGTTTTAAATTAGCCAAATTTCTGAAATTTTCACATAAAAATTATTAATATTTAAAAAATTGCACACATGCCAAAGAACACAAACATACAATGATGTTTTGATGTCCGCTATCTAGAATTAATATATTGATAGAATTCTCGAAATGAATCATGTCGGTCGAATTGGCTTGTCCCGTCAAATATAACTGCTAATTGGTAGGCTGGCTCTCCAAATGATGGGATGCAGAATAATCATTTGAGGTCATAATATAGTTTTGGACTTGTTTAAAATGCTCTTTTCTAAAAAAAGAATCTCAAAGTTAACCATGATTCATGTTTTGAAAAAAATAAAAAATAAAAACTCACCACAGCTGTGTGCAAAACAAAAAAATATATGAACAAATTATATTGACATGTTTTAAAAATATATAGATAAATACATTATGTATTTATATAATATTCGTGTATTATAATATACATGTACATAAAATTCAACGGCTAGTTATTAATAATTTATTACATACGATAGATTACGATCCCTTTTATTAATATATTTGGTATTTTGGTTCTTTATTTAAATAATATCAAAAAATTATATTTACAAAATATAAAAAATAAAATTTATAGGAAACTTGCCTGCGTTTGAATCCTCCTCTTGAAATAAGCTCGCAAGGGTCGTGCCCGGCACCTCAAGAAAGTGCTAAATTTTTTTTAATTTGTTATTTCGGTAAATTTAGTAATTTTTCGTATTATTATTTTAAATAAAAACCCAAATAATTAGTAAAAACTAGCAGTGAATTTTCCTTATCGGTCAATCATTGCCAAATTAATCAATTCTTCGAGCTCCCCACTCGGAAATCACTCTCGGAAAAATTTAACGGCGACGACCAGTTAGCCTCGATCGAATTACTGTTATCGGGGGATTACGCACCCTTTGATTACCTTGTATGAATGAGGAACCCTTAACATTATTGCGTTCTTTGTTTCAAATCATAGCCAGAAATTCGTGATGTTTATGAACGTCAACTACTTGATCGAGATTTGGGCACTAGGGCTACCTTTTTAGCCTTCTCACGTATTTTGATGGACGGAAGTTTGAGAAAATATTTATGAAATAGGTAAAAGGAAAGGAGATTAAATTGTAGAAGGCGACCAGGATGGGAACTATTTTGGGTGGATTTGTGTTGCCCTTGCTGCTTCTGATGGGTATGGCTTCAAGTTGCGTTCTTTTCATCTTTGTTTTTTTTGTTTCCTTGATTATCATTGAGATTTTAAATTTGATTTTTGTTTTGTTTCTTGCTCGGTTTATGTTGTTTCCATGCTTTTTTGTAATTCACAGGATAACCAAATTAATGCTTCTGGGTTAGAATTCTTGGAAATGCTTTTGGCCTGGGAAGTTCCGTGGTTATTATTTCTTGTTAAATGCTGGTTTCTCGAATCTAAAGCTTTTTATTTCATGCGATGTTTGCCCAAACGAACGAGAGTGCCGTGACATTGCCATCTTAACATGAAAATGTGAACTTTATATGAGAAATGTAGCCCAATTTTCTTGTGTGTAATAAATTTTTATTAGGTTTAGTTTCGTTATGTTTCTTTTTTCTTATTTGTTGAATTGTTCCTTGGAAACGTCATGGCTCTTACTTCTTTTTATCTGTATCATATGTTCTTATTTAGTTCACTGGTAGCTTGTTATTTGTGAAGTTAAATACGAAGAGTGATTCTTTGAAAAGCTGGAGTACGGACTAGGGTTTAAATAGAGTAAAATCACTCCTTTCGAAAGACTAGCATTTGGGGGATTTTTTTTAAAATTTTGAGAAACCACTTACTTTGGGCGCAAGAGAATTGCAAGTTGATCTGTTGAAGAACTATGATTTTCCTCATTAAAGTTATGTACATATATCTTTTCAGTAGTATTGGGTTAGCATTTGCCTATTATTTTGGTCCCTTTTCTTTCTAAGCTCTTGTTTGTGCAGCTGGGGTAATGAACTGGAGTTTGATTTCTCTCATCAATCTAATGATTTCACTGTTCTTCCGGTTTACTACCCCTAAAAGAGGTGAGTTTCCTTTTTGTTTTGGGCGTAATTTGTGCTACTTTACCTGTTCTTTTTGTTGAGATAATCATGCATATCAGATTCGTTTTATGTTTATTTGTCCATCTGTCATGTGATGGTATATCTTTCACTACTTCACACACACGTATCTGCAAAGTCCTTCTCTAAATTGCTTAAACTAAATTCTTCTCCTATTGTTTCTGTAAAATCCAGGATTTCAGTTCAGAGGAAGGATTTTATCTTTGTGGTTTCTTCTCATTTACTCGGCTCTTGTGGTCTGTCTGCAAGTTGTATTTCTGATTGTGCAGGCCATTATGGGCTCATCATGGAGCTTTGCCGATACCTGGTGGATAAAGCTGATGGGACTTATGACGTAGGAATACTTAATTTCATTTTACCTAAGAACAGCAGTTTTTCATCTGTTTTATTCGTTGTACAGAAAATTATCCTGAAAACTATTTAACTTGGTGTATTTCTTCAGGATTCAGTCTTGGAAATCTCCCACAGCAATCTATTTCATTGTTGTAGAATTATTAGTGGGGCTTGTTGCTATTGTCGAGATCAACAGGAACAATTTTGGCTTATCTAAATCTCAAGAATCACGCTGGGGTTCTCTCTCTTCAGTTGTTGAACATATAGGTTTGTCTAAGTTTGACTATGGCTATAATTTTTAGCTGTTGAGTAATAAATGCAAAAGTCTGCAGTAAATATGGTTGTGTTCAGATTTTCTTTCAACCTCAAAATTCAGAAGGTATATTCCATATGGTGTTTGGATGTGACATGAAGGGAGATATTGTAGTGTTCTGATTTTATGAAATATGTAATATAGTATAATAACTTGCAGAAAATAGTGGGGATAGAAACAGTAAGTGTGTAAATTTTACGTCTTGAATTGTTGATTGAAATGTAAAGTAGTGTGTAGACCGAAACCTTTTAAAAAAAGATAGAAGTTTGATTTTTTCCAAATCATAAATTGAGCTTTTGGATGGAGAATTCTCCTATCAAAATCCCTTCCAAAATATCCTATATGTTTTATTATAATTTCCATTATACTGTTATTACATGGTATTCGCAAAAAATTATTAACAAATAAATTTTATGCTCCTGGAGTTGTTTTGCATATATAACTAGGAAGAAGTTGTTTCACCAGTAAATTATTAGAGATGCACTGGCATAATGTTTCGCCAAGGATGAGTCTGACATAGGGTAAATTTATACATGTTCAAATTGTGGGGCACTAACGTTATTTTTTTACTTGTTTTTATATCAAATGGCAGGTTATCGCCTGAGGTTAGTTTCCTGCTTATTACTGCCAGCTGTGCAGTTAGCTGTGGGCATCAGCAATCCTTCTTGGCTTTCTTTACCTTTTTTCATTGGCAGCTGTGTTGGCCTCGTTGATTGGTCTTTAACAAGCAACTTTTTAGGCCTTTTCAGGTATTTAATTCGTTCGGGTGCTAGATGTTTTTCTTTCAAAATGAAATTTGTAATTAAAACTTAAAAGGTTCAGAAGTTAAGGTCTTGACATTTAGTTTTCCACCAGCGCTTATGCTCTTGTACATGGCTTGAAGGTGGTGGAAGCTGCTGTGGGTATATGCTGGCTTGAGCATTTGTCTGCTCTATATATATCAGTTTCATTTTGTGTTTCCACAAACAGTTCAAGGAATAATGAACTCGATTGGTCTGTACAAAGTATCAGTTGATTGTGACTGGCAAGAAATTTGTTCTGCTATTTCTCTGATGGTGTTCTACTATACGGTATGCTTTTGTCATCTAAGTTGTTCTTATGGACATACATTGGCATTTATTGAAACAAACTATATTATTATATAATTCAGGCTTTAGTTTGCCTTTGACAAGTGCAACTTGTTTGTGACCTAGTGTTTGTTTTGAAAAGATACGATCTCATAGGAAAACATTGTAAGGAGTAGTTACCAGCTCTCAAAGTTACATGAGAGGGTAAATTCACTTAAGTGGATCTACAACTAACCTCTTTTATTTATTTGTAGTACTTGAATAGATTTTCTCACCTTAATTTTAGATTTCCATGAAACAAATAATCCACCTGGTATCCAGCAGTCATGGTAAGAGCCCTTCAACTAGTGTTGTTTTAAATTAAACTTTTGTCACTGGGATGGTTAAATATAAATTGTGTTATGGAATCCGAACAAGCATAACTACATTGTTAATGATGCCACATGGTGTGTTATGGTCCCAAATTTAGATCATGTTATGGGATGATCAATGTATTTTGTATAGGGTTTCGAGGCTCGTTTTGAGAGAACCTCGCGGTCTCACATTCACATATTTGATTTTGGAAATCTGGATAATTTTATTCCTTGCAACAAAAGCCATTTAAATGCAAGGAAGATAATTAATTTTTCTTGCAAGAAATCTGCCGTAATTCCCCTATCCATGGCTAGAAGGATTTTATTTATTTTTCTTTTTTGATATCTAGTACTAGTATTTAGTTTCCTTTTTATTGCATGCATTCTAGCCACAGGGGAATTACGACAGATTTCTTGAGCAAGACTAATGGAAAAAGGATAAATGGAAGTATGTCTCCTTATCCTAGTTCAGATCATTCCTCAAGGAGGGCCAACATTATTGCATGCTTATTTATGATATCATGCTGCATAAATGATACATTAAATTTGAAATATTATGTGAGACTGGTTTCTTGAATCTAGAGAATGCTTGATCAGCAGATATTGGAAGAGAGAAATCTGTACTAGGGTCTAGGATGCTGAAAGGATCTGTTGCTCACCCTTTTCACTTCCTTCATCACTCACCCGTTGTCTGTACTCTTCTCTACATGTTTTAGACTTTTGTTCGTGCATACTACAATAATTATTTTCATACCTCACTCATTGTCCTCACAACAAGTCGATTTTTTTAGTGCTAGGAAGGAAACCTGTGAGAGTCATTGCGCGTGGTTCGTATGATACTGTTGATTTCAAACAAATATTAACTAATTATCAAATGGTTAATGCAGCTTTCTTGTGTGAAACATGATTTGGAGGACATGGAATTCATCATGTCCATGAGAGAAGGCAGCTTGACTGAGCAACTTCTTCCGTCGAGAAACTCCTTTTTTGTGCGGCAACTGAGGTTAGTGACACCCTTTCGGTTTTTATAGCTTTTATACAATGTCGCTCGAGCCAGGATGAAATCATTGATGTATCATGTGATGCTTGTGAGAGAATTGTGTAGTTGATCTGGTTTAATGAGGACAAGATTTTTTCTTTTGTTCTGATTACTATGGAGATGCTAGTATAACGATTAGTACGAGTATTTAACATTTTATCTGACATATTTATTTGTCAATATGATTTTATGAAATATATTCAACAAAAATGTTATTATATATCCCTGGTATGCAGGTCCGGAGTAAGGCATACCAACATTTTGTTGAGGGGAACAGTTTTCAGGATTTTTAGTATTAACTGGTTCACTTATGGCTTCCCGGTACGTATTTAAAAACCTGCTTTAACATCCTTTGGGCAGTAACTTCATTCAGAAAACTCTTGTTTCTATTTTTTGATAGATTAAAGAATGCTATTTTCCAGTTTTTGATATTAATAGTTGTAATTGTTCAGCTTTTCGTGCTTGTATTTCTAACTTTTAGGTATATGCATGGCAGGTATCCTTGTTTGCTCTCTCATATTGGAGCTTCCATTTTGCGAGTATTTGTGCATTTGGATTACTTGCATATGTTGGATATATTTTGTATGTTTTTCCATCCTTGTTCCGCTTGCACCGGTTGAATGGGTTGCTTCTTGTATTTATTCTCTTGTGGGCTGTGAGCACATATGTATTCAATGTGGCTTTTGCATATGTGAACTGGAAACTGGGGAAGGTATCTCAGAATCTTGTAAATCTTCAAATTGATATTCTAATTCTCATCTTTTGGTTTAGTTTACAGTGAATTTTTATTTTCCACGCAGGATATGGAGATCTGGGAAATGGTTGGATTGTGGCATTATCCCATCCCTGGTTTCTTTCTTCTAGCACAGTTTTGTCTTGGAATTCTTGTTGCTCTTGGCAATCTTGTAAGCAATTCAGTTTTTTTATGCCTATCAAATGAGGAGAGGCAATTCTCTAATGTGAGCGAGACCGAGGAAGGTACATATGCTTCTAATCACATTGGCAATCTGAAATTCAATTGTTAAGTTAAAAGATAAAAGGGTATACCCTTTTTAAACTTGCTTTCAAGTGTTACCTGTGACCAAAGCACTTAGCTGTAGTACTTACTTGGCACCACCCATTTCACTGGTTATTGCTTCTATTCACCTGCTAGTGAGGATACTGTTTATGAACCCTCATCAAATGGCAGCTTTATCTTTATGGTTTTAATCTCCATGTTGTTCTTCAAGATAAGTGTTCAATCTCCAGCTCTCACCATTCTCATGCTTGTCCTACAAATTCTTTTTTGCTCCAGTGAAGCTGAGGTTTATGTAGCACTTGACCTTGCTATTTATTTAAATATATGATTGCAGTAAAAGAGGATGCCAAAGTCCTGATAGTGGCCACAATAGCTTGGGGGCTGCGTAAATGTTCTCGGGCTATTGTGCTGTTGCTGATTTTCCTAATTGCGACAAAACCCGGTTTCATTCATGCTGTATATGGTATGCCAAAGTCTTAAGTGTGGTTTTCTTAATTACTTACCTTTTTCCCTAACATTTATGAGTGTTTGCTTTAATATTCTGATTGATCTTTACCTCGGCTTGCTTTTCAGTTATATTCTTCTTTGCTTATCTGCTGAGTCATAAAATAAATAAAAGGATGCGACAATCCCTTATTCTACTCTGCGAGGCTCATTTTGCGATATTATACATTCTTCAGCTTAATCTGGTTTCCAGAAAGTTGGAAAATGAAGGATATGTGAGCAAGGAAGTTTTAAAACAGTTAGGTATTGGTTTTATTGATTTCAATTTGATGTTTTAATAGTTATTTTAGCATTTTCCATTTTCATTACACATCTGATATAACTCTGTTTTGAATTGCCTGTAGGTCTCATTGGGAAAGATAGTTCTTGGGACTTCCTTGAAATAGCTTTGCTTGCATGTTTTTGTGCCGTACACAACCATGGCTTTGAAATGTTGTTCTCATTTTCTGCTATTGTTCAGCACACACCTAGTCCTCCAATTGGATTTAGCATTCTGAGAGCTGGTCTGAACAAATCAGTTCTTTTGTCGGTCTATGCCACTTCCAACATCAGAGACGATTACGAGAATCGATCCCATGGTATTGTAACCTTTTCTAGAGATAAGTTGTCAACTATTCTTGTTAAATCGTGTGCTGTTAAAAATAATATTCTGTCTGAGTTGCTCGAAGTAACTAATTGGCCTAAATAGTTTTTAATGCAAAAACATGAGTTTTGTCGAGTGATAATCTATTCTAGAAATTTATTATGAATTAATGCAGTATTTTTTTAAAAAAATACTGTATTGCCACTTTTTATTTTTGTGCAAGCTAATGTTTGCCTTTTCGTTTTTCTGTTTTTCAGAGAGAAAGGTTGCTTTGTATCTCAATGATATTGGAAAGAAGTTCTTATCCATGTATAGATCATTTGGAACCTATATAGCTTTTCTCACCATTCTTTTTGCGGTGTACCTTGTGAGACCCAATTATATATCATTCGGTTACATTTTCCTTCTCCTTTTCTGGATTATCGGAAGACAGCTTGTTGAGAAAACAAAACGCCGGCTATGGTTTCCACTCAAAGCATACTCCATAGGAGTTTTCATCTTCATGTATATTTTAAGTATTTTCCCTACAATTGAGACATGGATGTCCGCAGAAGTTGATCTTTTTGTGTTCTTTGGCTATGATACAGAAGCTTCTTTGTTAGGGAATCTTTGGGAGTCTCTAGCTATACTGATTGTCATGCAACTTTATAGCTATGAGAGAAGACAAAGCAAACGCATGAAGGCGGAAAATCATGATCCAATGCAGTTAGGGATATTGGGGTTCATGAAGCGGTTTCTTATCTGGCATAGCCAAAAGTTTTTGCTTATTGCTCTGTTCTATGCATCATTATCTCCAATAAGTGCATCTGGATTTTTGTATCTTCTCGGTCTTGTTTGCTGTTCAGTTTTGCCTACAGCCTCCCGAATCCCATCCAAATCATTTCTAATGTACACAGGATTTCTAGTGACTGCTGAATATTTATTTCAAATGTGGGGTAAACAAGCTAAAATGTTTCCTGGCCAAAAGTACCATGACTTTTCTCTTTTTCTTGGTTTACAAGTATATAAACCAACTTTTGAAGGCCTAGAATCTGGTTTGAGGGCCAAAGTACTGGTCATTGCTGCATGTACCCTTCAGTATAACGTGTTTCGTTGGTTGGAAAAAATGCCTACCCTTCTGAATGTAGGTAGATCAGAGGACCCTTGCCCATTATTTCTTTCAGCAGAAGATTTTTCTACCGCTGTTTCAACTTCTGATGGGTATAATCAGATATCATCTGGATCTAGGGACATGGCTACTCAAAGAATAGGACAAAGCAATTCGTGGCCGTCTTTCAGGCATGGTATCCATCAATCATCTCAGGATTTGTCCTCTAGACGAAGCGGTAGTACTCCTGCACCTAGACAATTTTCATTTGGATATATCTGGGGAACCATGAATGATGGCCACCAGTGGAATAATAAAAGGATTGTTGCCTTGAAACAAGAGAGATTTGAAATGCAGAAGACAACACTAAAAGTTTACCTGAAGTTTTGGATGGAAAACATGTTCAAACTCTTCGGTCTAGAGATAAATATGATAGCACTACTGCTAGCCAGTTTTGCTTTGTTAAATGCCATTTCTATTCTCTATGTTGCCTGTCTCGCCTCCTGCATCCTGTTGGCACGGACTGTCATACGTAAACTGTGGCCAATCTTCGTCTTTCTATTTGCTGCAATTCTTCTTGCTGAATACTTTGCGATGTGGAAGAACATGAAGCCTTTCAATAATGTTTCAACTGATACCAATGTACATTGTCATGATTGCTGGAAAAACTCAAATACATATTTCCACTACTGTCAAAATTGTTGGTTGGGTATGAATTTTCTTACTTTGTAAATTGCTGCGCAGGAAGTTCTGAACATATGCTTGTGAGAAGTCCTAGAGTAAAAGTTTCTATTTTAGTAAAATTCTAGTGAGAAGTGTAGGAATGGAATGCCTTTAACATAACCAAATTATGTTTACGTACAGGCTGTTGAAAAGCGTGTATGATTTTCAGTTACTAAAGTGGATAACTTTTTTATCTTATTGTTATTAAAGAAATTCCTTTATTGGTTTCAGGCTAATTTCTATAAAACTATGAAAAGCTTTTAAAGAGATTAATTCAATTTTAAGCTGATGATCTCTTTGTCTTGATAAACCAGTGAAGCTAAATTATTTTGTCAATCTGATCAAGTGCTTGAACAGTTAAGTGCATTGATTTTCTTTTGCAGGTCTTATTGTTGATGACCCTCGAATGCTGATAAGTTCTTTTATGGTCTTCATTCTTGCTTGTTTTAAACTCCGCGCAGATCGCATGTCCAGTTTCTCTGGATCATCTACATATCGTCAGGTGCTTTCTCAGCGTAAAAATGCTTTTGTTTGGCAAGATCTTTCATTTGAAACGAAAAGCATGTGGACTTTTCTCGATTATGTGAGGGTTTACTGTTACTGTCATCTATTAGATCTAGTACTTGCATTGATTCTTATCACGGGAACTCTGGAATATGACATCCTACACCTTGGATACCTTGGCTTTGCTCTTATTTTCTTCCGTTTGAGGCTTACCATACTGAAGAAGAAAAATAAGATATTCAAGTACTTGCGTGTGTACAATTTTGCTGTTATTGTTCTCTCTCTGGCCTATCAGTCTCCTTTCATAGGGGATTTTAATGCTGGGAAGTGTGAAACAATTGATTATATTTATGAGGTGATTGGATTTTATAAATATGATTATGGATTCCGGATCACATCAAGATCTGCTTTGGTCGAAATCATCATTTTTGTTCTGGTGTCACTCCAGTCGTATATGTTTTCTTCTTTGGAATTTGATTATGTCTTTAGATACCTCGAAGCAGAACAAATTGGTGCAATTGTACGTGAGCAAGAGAAAAAAGCTGCTTGGAAAACCGAACAGTTGCAGCACATTCGTGAATCCGAGGTGAAGAAACGTCAGCGGAACTTACAAGTTGAGAAAATGAAGTCTGAGATGCTCAACCTACAAATCCAGCTCCATGGTACAAATTCCATTTCTGTTTATGATGACGTTTCACCGGATAAAGAAGGCTTGAGAAGAAGGAAGAACGTGTCACTTAGTCGGCAAGATAGTGGAGCCTTTGAGAAACAGGATGGGGATATCCACCCTGATTCACAATTTTCTTTTAATGTGTGTGGATCTCCTAGAAGTATTAGAGCAGAAAGGCCTTTTGCAGTTGATTTTGAAAAACACTCAATGGATGCGTCCCTCTTCGAGATAACGGAACTTGAGGAGGATGCTGCTGATAATGTTATTGATGAGTTAACCAAAGTAGACAAAACTAAAAGCCAATCAAAGGACAATCCGTTAGCTTCTGCTGTACAGTTAATAGAAGATGGTGTTTTCCAAGTGCAATCAATTGGAAATCAGGCTGTTAGCAATCTTGTTAGCTTTTTAAATATCGTACCTGAAGATTCTAATTCAAATGAGCCCTCATCTTTTGAATATGGACTTTCTAATGCCAGAGGAAGCCCAGATGTTAAAAATAAACACTTGAATCGTACAGCTTCCTCGCAATCTGACAGGAGTAGAACATCCGATCCAGCAAGTCTACAGATCGGACGGATAGTTCATCACATATGGTCCCGGATGAGATCGAATAATGATATTGTGTGTTACTGTTGTTTCGTTCTTGTGTTTCTTTGGAATTTCAGTTTGCTTTCTGTGGTGTATTTGGTAGCTCTATTCCTATACGCTCTCTGTGTGAATACAGGGCCAAGTTACATTTTCTGGATTGTTATGCTAATCTATACAGAGATATATATCTTGGTTCAATATATCTACCAAATCATGATACAGCATTGTGGTTTCAGCGTGCATTCTGACCTTCTGCCCAAGTTGGGGTTTCCTACAAAAAGGATAAAATCATCATTTGTTATCAGTTTGCTACCTCTTTTTTTGGTGTACTTGTTTACTTTATTACAGAGCTCTATAACTGCAAAAGATGGTGAGTGGTTTTCAGCGGGATTTAGTAATTTCAGAGGGGGATCCCTAAATAGAAAGCAGGTTGTGGCAGGCTCCACCTTCAGGGAGAAAGCAAAAAAGGTCTTCCAATTAACGAAACAGGTTACTGAAATGGTGATCCTTGGCTGTTCTAGATACTGGAAATCTCTGACGCGAGAAGCTGAATCTCCTCCATACTTTGTTCAATTGTCCATGGATGTGAAATCATGGCCCGAGGATGGGATCCAACCAGAGAGGATTGAGTCTGCGGTAAATCAGATTCTCCGGCTTGTACATGAGGATAACTGCAAGAAGGAAAAGCCTAACCATTGCCCTTATTCCAGCAAGGTTCAAATTCAAAGTATTGAAAAAAGCACTGAAAATGTGAATGTGGCCTTGGCTGTTTTTGAGGTTGTTTATACCTCTCCTTTAGCAGAGTGTGTTCCTGCAGAACAATTCAGCACTCTTACTCCAGCAGCTGATGTTGCAAAAGAGATCCTTAAAGCACGGCATGCTCACCTTGTTGAAGCAGTTGGATTTCCATACTCTATACTCTCAGTAATTGGAGGAGGCAAAAGAGAAATTGACCTTTATGCATATATCTTTGGGGCTGATTTGACGGTTTTCTTTCTAGTTGCTATATTTTATCATTCTGTCATAAAAAATAAGAGTGAATTTCTGGAATATTATCAGCTTGAGGATCAATTTCCGAAAGAGTTTGTATCAATTCTAATGGTAAGTTTTTATGCCTTTCAACCATTGCTTTTGTTTTTCTTGTATAATTGGAGAGCTTAAAATGATACACCTTGTATTAGAAAGATGAAAGATAGAGTTATCAGTTACATGGTTTTTTTTTGTCATTATTTGTTGTGCACAAAGGTTAATATGTGGGTGAGCCAACTTATTCCTGATTTTCAGTTAAGCGCAAGCACATATTAGAAAACCTTGTATACCTTTGATTATGAATCATGAGTATCATTCTATTTTTTTCTTTATATGCTTGGATTTTCTTGTGGTGCAGATAATTTTCTTCTTGATTGTTGTTGATCGCGTCATATACTTATGTTCATTTGCGACGGGGAAGGTCATATTTTATCTTTTCAACCTCGTTCTTTTCACTTATGCCATCACCGAGTATGCTTGGAATATGGATACTTCACAGCAGAATGCCGCTGCATTGGCCCTTCGAGCAATTTATCTTACTAAAGCGGTTTCTCTTGCTTTACAAGCCATGCAAATTCGATATGGCATTCCACATAAAAGTACACTTTATCGTCAGTTTCTAACCAGTGACGTATCTCGTTTTAATTACTTAGGATATAGGCTCTATCGTGCTTTGCCTTTTCTGTATGAATTGCGATGTGTCCTTGATTGGTCATGCACAACTACATCACTGACAATGTATGACTGGCTGAAGGTTAGTTTTTCAAGTTTCTACCAATGGGTGCTCTATTTACATAGCTTTCCAGTGTATGCTAAGTGGGACTCTATCAATTAATTTTTTGAATTTGTATTGAAACAGAAATATGATCCAGTTAACTGTGTTATCTGAGCTTTGTCTTCCAGCTATGCGTGTTCAATGTTTCTTTCTTTTTTTAAATTGAACCCTTGTATCTCTTGTTTTTACGAAAAGCCCATCTATCTCTTCCATAAACTAAATAAATTTCAGTAAGACTATGTTAGGTGCCAGAGGAGGTAGCAGTTCCTTGGTAGAAGAATGTGAGAGAGACAACTTTCTTTAATTTGGATTCACAGAATCTTATGGTTTTATTGTTTGATATGAACTGTAGTGATTCTGTATGGACTTTGGAGAGGAGAAGCAGCATAACTTGGCCAATCCTCGTGGGTGCAATGTACAATATTTTGACAAATTAATTGTGTTCTTGATATAAACCTTCAAACCATACACCAGATTCAAATTAAACTAAGTTAATTATATACCTCCATCTTCAGGATTAAACCAGTTACAATTAGGATTTTTTGGGATTTACGAAATGTCATCTTTGGTGCTTGTATGTTATTGGTTAATCTTCCTATCGGCAATATTGGAGTCTATAATAGAATTTGATTTTTTTGTAAACCCTTTCAGTTGGAGGATATAAATGCAAGCTTGTACCTCGTCAAATGTGATAATGTTCTGAACAGAGCTAAACATAAACCAGGAGACAAGCAAACCAAGATGACTAAGTTGTGCAATGGCATATGCCTGTTCTTTATTTTGATTTGTGTTATTTGGGCTCCAATGCTGGTAAGTAACTCTAGTCATAATTCTGCCCTGCATTAATTACTTGTTCTTCTTGTATGAACAGAAGTGATGTTTTATTCTAGTTTTTTCAGAAGATGGTGTTGTTTTCCATTGACTGCAAGGTTTATCTGTTTTTTTTCTCCTTCATTATCATTTAACCTGAGAATGGGAGCGGGAGAGAGAGGGTAGGGAATGGAGAGGTTGACTGGGGCATGTAGATGTACGGGTACCAGACAGTAGGTTCCAAAACTAAGGCTCTGACTTCTAGATGAAGAAATTCAGTAAATAGCTTTGCATGCTTCTCCTTCAGAGTATGCATAGTGTACATATGTTTTATACTTGATCACAGGCAACGATAGAAGTAATTGAACAGTTATTTGAGCATTTGGTTTTTTTGAGGTCAATAAAATCATTGGTTTATATTTCACCTTGCTAGTTGCCTTTTCACCTCAATGAAGCAGCAGTTTCATTCTTGAAATAGGATCCCACAGGGATTTCCAAATGTTATTTTCTTTGTGTAGGATAATTACAGTTTACTGAACTTCAAGTTGCGTAGCATATTTATCTTTTATTAGATATCTTCTTCAACTTTATTTCAACTTGTAGGATATGAAGTTAAATTTGGATTGTTTGTGAATATAAAAATGCTGGCCAAAAGGTTGTGGAAATCGAGAGTATTTGCCATACATCTGCTTGATGTTATATTAAAATATAAGTTGCTTAGAAGTTGTATAATTGGCTGTTGTCTTATTTTAGCCTTAATTCACTGATCAGTGAGCCAGTTGAGATAGTTATACTTCTACTTCATAATGAGCTGCATGTCAGTTTAGTTACTTTTAATAAGTCAAGCTAATTGTATACATAGATGATTGCATACTTTGTTCTCTCTTCAAGCAATGTATAAAATATTCTCTTATTTTCTTTACATCCATTAACTCAAAGCAAAATTGATACTATTGGTTGCACATACTGTCTGTGAGAAGTCCATAATCAAAGATTCAAATGACACGTTGAAGCACTACATGAATAGGTCTGCCTACTGATCACGTGCAACACTGGTCTGGAATCTGGCACGATAAAGAATTTTTAGAACTTTTATTTTTATAGATGTAGATCTGACCTTTTATTTCTTACAGATGTACAGTAGTGGCAATCCATCAAACATTGCGAATCCAATTAATGACGCCAGTTTTCAGTTTGACATCAAGACAGATGGTGGAAGGTTGACCTTATTCCAGACAACTCTTTGTAAAAGAATTGCATGGGATCATGTAAATGCAACTGGAGATCTTGATCCTCAATATTATTTGAGCTCATATAATGTGGATGACATTCAACTCATTTGTTGCCAAGCTGATGCAAGTACTCTGTGGTTTGTACCTGATGCGGTTCAGAAGCAGTTTATCCAGTCTCTAAGCACTAGTTCTATGGATATGAAATATTCTTGGGTTCTTATGAGGGACCGACCAAAGGGCAAGGAGACTGTGAAATATGAAAAAAATGTCGATCCCTTGGATCTTCCCGAAGCATCAGAAGTTGAGGGAGTTCTAAATGGTTCCTTTAGCAGTTTTAGGGTTCATAATATCTATCCAAGATTTTTTCGTGTTACTGGTTCTGGTGAAGTGAGACCTTTTGAGCAGGAGGTAAGTTGGTGAACCTTCATTTGTTAAATTTAAATAGTAAAAGCAAAGTAAGGATCGAACCCAGCATAATACGATTATTTTGTGATTGGAAAAAAAAAAGACCTGTATTTAACTAGAAAATGTCCTGATGCCTCCTAAAATTCAACGAAATTTGATTCTAAAATATATTTCTTTCCTATATTCATTCAGATGAAAATCACATAATATATATATATCATAATCTTAATGATACCAAATTCAATTCTAAAATATATTTCTTGATTTTTCATAACCTTGTGCACTACTACAAATATTTTCTCTATTCTGAAGATTTCTTGATGTCTGGTTATCAAATGTGTTTTGAACAATTCATTTGACATGTCCTGATGAATTTGTGGCCTTTTTTAAGGAGAAAACTGATTTTCTCAGTATTTGAATGAATATGCAGCTAAAAGTTCTGTCTAGTGGAGTATTGGCATATGGCACATGCATACTATCTGAAGGAATGTTAGTTAACCTTTTCTGAGTTCTAAAATTTTTTCAAACAGGATATCAATGTTGTTCTCGCATATGATAACATGCATCTCCCTTTCCACTTCGAATTACTTTTAGTAACACCTGTTGATGTAGCTCCTCGTCCTTCGAAAATATATCCCAGGTGTCTAAAAGCTTGTTGATCTTTCAAACATATCATGACTTTATGTATTCATTTCCTGATACGTTGGAAAGTGAATAATAGAAGCTCCCACTTGTAATTTTTTTTTCTCGAAATTTTCCAGCCGATATGAAGGCATTTAAAGATGACAGAGCCACTATCTATCTATACAAATTTGCATGATGTGTATATATGAAAATAAAGGGATTGCTATGATCCAGAGAAACAAAACTGTGTGTACGATGGTGTTGGATAATTCTTACTTTTTTATATTGAAAAACAGAACTCAGCTGTCTGAGTTGCGATTGTATCTCTTCTTATTTCCTGAACTTCATTCCTCTAAAGTGAGGCAGATGCTTTGGGGACATGAGTGAATGTCACAAAGGCTTAAATTTCAATGGTCTTTTAGATGCAAAATTCTAGATGGAATTTGAGATATTAGGTTATTTTAACAGCAGACTTTACTATAATTTTATGTGTGTGATTATAATTCTCATGCTTCATAAATCACTTAATAATCTATAGGTAAATGATGTCACCGCTGATCTTGTCCTACATCATGGTAGTTCTGAATGGTGGTCCTTCCATGTTTTCAATTCTTTCAATACAAGTAGCTGCCGTGGCATGTTAGGGCCCATGGCTATCATTGTATCAGAGGAAACTCCACGTAAGTACTGATGGGATAATTTTCATATAATCAAAGATAATGATGTTTGAGTTAATTAATCCCCGAATCACTTCCAGAGGGATTTCTTGGTGAGACACTCAGCAAATTCAGCATTTGGGGTCTATACATAACATTTGTGCTAGCGGTAGGCCGGTTTATCAGATTGCAATGTTCTGACCTCCGAATGAGAATACCATTTGAGAATCTTCCTTCCTGCGACAGGTAATAAGGGACTTTGTCCAGAAGGACCAGAAGTCCAGGACCTTTATTTTTAATCGTCAATCCTTTGATTTAAATGATATGACAAATCCTAGAATTTGCTCTTGAAGGTTGATAGCCATCTGCGAGGATATATATGCTGCCAGAGCAGAAGGTGAACTTGCAGTTGAAGAGGTCCTTTACTGGACACTCGTCAAGATTTACCGATCACCTCATATGTTGCTCGAATACACCAATCCCAGCTAGTTGTTTACAGATCCAAATTTGTAACATAAAGGTCAAACTTCTGACAAGGATACACGGGACTTTTGTAAGAAGACAAATACGGATTTCAGGTTTCTAATTGGGTTGTTGCCGGGCTTTTGCAACTGGTTTTTGTACTGTTCTGGCTATTGAGGTGCAAATGTCAATATGATGAAAATTGCTTGGTTTTAAATGGAATTTTAAGGAACATTCTCTGTATATGATAGAATTGTAGAGTATAGAGGGGCTGTAGCAGCTTCCTGATGTAAAAGGAGACGACATAGTAGCAGTGTTATTCTTCATGTATCGAACCTGGAAAAAACTGCTTACATATATTGTCAAAGGGAAATCAAAGGGCATTTGTAATCAATTTATGTTGCCTTTCTTTTTTTGTGGTATTGGTTGTGTCTGATCATATTATCCCTGGTTACACTTTACACCAGTTAATATCCATTTTTGGGCATCTAGTTTTACATCATTGAATCCTTGAAAAAAAAAATTTACAGAATCGCAACACAAAAAGAATATTTACAGAGTCGAAATTCAGTGTATATGGAGCCAACTCAGTTTCAACATGGCAAAGGATAGTGATCCAGCATTGGTGGTAGGGAAGTGTAGTTCATGTAAGTATTCTTATTTATACTTTTAATTCTCTTGTTAGAATGTATCAAACTTCTTTGGAAATATTTATTTTAATAAGATAAGATTAGTCCTTTGACAAGAAAGAAAGTGTAATAAATACAAAAATTCACTGATCTAATTATGTTATATAATTACCGTAACCATTTAAAAAATATTTAAATATAAAAATTAGATTTCATATTTAAAAATCAAATAACAGGAAAACCTATTAAACTCATGAATCTTCACATTGCATTAAACCATTACGGATTATATTATTTATTAAAATTTTCAGTCACATGACAAATTTCAAATTATATTTTAATATTTGGTCAAATATTTAATAGTTTAAATTATATAATATATAAAAAAATTTAAAGTAATGAAATATATAATCTGTTATGTTTTTTGAAAACATGATATTCAAATCGAGAAAAATTAATTGGTCAAAATAAATAAATGCACCAAATAAAATAAATAAATAAAGGGAAAATTTGCAAAATAACTTCGATCAACTATTTATTTAAGAAAATGACCTCCTCAGTATTCCAAATTTAATCTTAAATTTTACGCTCAATGCTTATGTAATTAATGCAATCAATAAATAATTTTTGGACAAACGAATAAAATCATATTACAGTGAAAAAACTCTGTCCTTTTATTTTCGCTTATAGACTAGATATAGATTATTCATTCTACAGTTGTACAGTGAATTCAATGAATCATCCTTGAGTTTTGAAAACAAACAATCTGTTGGAAGAGATTCTCATGAAGAATTAATTGCTGCCTGAATTTGTTCCAAAGTTCTGCCTTTGGTTTCAGGGACAACCTTAACCACAAAGATAATGGCAAGCGCGTTGATTGCAGCATACAGCGTGAAAGTTCCTGCAAATAATGCAAGGGATATGGTCTAGCTAATTATTGAAAAAAGTGTAGGTACTGAAATTTAGTCCATTAATCGTAAATTTTGTGAGAAAAAGACACGTAATATGTAGGTATTTAAAACTTAATATCATAATCGAGTAGCTTGATTAGAGTGAGAGAATAACACTCCAGCTCAAGTTGAGATTTGACCGAGTCACTAAAAAGTCTACTTATGAGCGACTCAACCCACTTGCATCCCTCTAACGAGTTAAACTGATAATCATAGAACTATGTTACGGTTGCTGTCAGATTATGTGGATAATATATTATTAGAATGAATCTTTTATTATAGTAGATAAATCATGCAGATTATGTTAGTTATATTGTGAATTTTCTATCCTAGTTTTGTAGGGATCTTATTACTAGATTTAGAAGATTATGCTCTTATTTATATGTACCATTGTAATGAGTTGTAAAATAATAATAAATTCTATTCTTTCTACTCTTTGTTTTGGTATATAGCGAAGTTCATTCATCTCCAGCAAAATGTCCGATAGTACTGTAATCAGCCCTAGATCTGATGCTGCCACTGTCGAACATACTCAGCAACATGGGAATTACAAAATCTTCATTCTGGTCATAGATTGCATGGAAAAAATTACTTGAAATGGTCCCAACTTGTCAAGACCTTTCCGAAAGGTCGAGGACGGCTGGATCATTTAACAAGTGCTGGACCTTCGGAGAAAGATCCCAAATTTGCATCTTGGGATGAACAAGATTCCATGGTAATGTCATGGTTATGGAATTCGATGTTGCCAGAGATTAGCGATATGTGCATGTTCCTTGGATCAGCCAAAGAAATGGGCAGGAGATCAAGGACATGAACTTGCCAATCGCATTAAGAAAAGGAATTAGAACATGTACTAAACATCCCTTACATAATTTTATGACCTATCAGAACATGTCCCACATCCATAAAACCTTGTTGACCAATCTTCACAATATATCCATTCCAAGAAATCTATGAGAGGCATTAAGAGACAAGAAGTGGGAAGATGCCATGAAAATAGAAATGGAAGCGCTTGAAAGAAACAAAATGTGGGAACTGGTTAGATTGCCACACGATGTTAAACCGGTTGGTTGTCGATGGGTATTCACTATCAAATATAAATCAGATGGGACAGTTGAACGTTATAAGGCAAGGCTAATTGCAAAAAGATACACCCAAACATATGGACTTGACTATTGGGAAACCTTTGCACCTGTTGCAAAGATGAACACAGTACCGATCCTTCTGTCATTAGCGGCAAATTTTGGATGGAATTTGTTCCAATTTGATGTTAAGAATATATTTCTTCATGATGATCTTGCCGAAAAAGTGTATATGGATATCCCACCAGGTTTTGAATCTAAAAAAAGGATGGTGTGTAGGCTGAAAAAGGCACTTTATGGCCTCAAACAATCACCATGTGCTTGGTTTGGAAGACTCGGTAAAGCAATGACTAGCTTGGGATACGGACAAAGCCAAGGGGATCATTCTTTGTTTGTGAAGCACTCGGCTTGAGGGGGAGTGACTATTATGATGGTGTATGTCGATGATATGATAGTATCCGGGAATGATATAGCAGGAATACATGACCTGAAGCAGCGTCTACTCAAAGATTTTGATATCAAAGAACTTGGGAAGTTAAAATACTTTCTAGGAATTGAAGTGGCTCACTCACGGCATGGGATATTCATTCCCCAACAAAAATATGTGCTGGATTTGTTGAAAAACTCAGTAAAGATGGGATGCAAGCCGGCGGACAACCCTATTGAAGTCAATCACAGACTATGTGAAGCACCAAATGACCCAGTGGTAGATAGAGGTTCTTATCAGAGGCTGGTTGGGAGGTTACTGTATTTAACTCACACTAGACCAGACATTTCGTATGTTGCAAGTGTTGTTAGCAGATATATGCAAAATCCGAAGGAAAAACACCTCAAGGCAGTCCTTAGGATCTTACATTATCTTAAAGGTAGTCCAGGAAAAGGCATATTATTCACAAAAGGGGATGTTATGACTCTTGAAGCCTATACAGACGCCGACTATGCGGGCTCCTTGGATGATCGAAGGTCCACTTCTGGCTATTGTACATTCTTGGGGGCAAACCTAGTGACGTGGAGAAGTAAAAAGCAAAACGTGGTTGCAAGATCAAGCGCAGAATCAGAATTTCGAGCTATGGCTTTGGGAATACGTGAATTACTATGGTTGCAGATATTTCTTGATGACCTGAGAATTAAGTGGAAGACACCCATGAAGTAATATTGTGACAATAAATCAGCGATTAGTATAGCTCACAATCCGGTGCAACATGACCGTACGAAACACGTTGAAGTCAATAGACACTTCATCGAAGAGAAATTGGAAAGTGGATTAATACGCACTTCATTTGTCTCTTCCAAGGATCAGTTGGCAGATATATTCACAAAGGCGTTATCCAGTAGTTTGTTCACAAATATTGTTAGCAAGCTTGGAATGGGCGATATTCATTCACTAGCTTGAGGGGGAGTGTCAGATTCTGTAAATAATATATTATTAGAATTAATTTTTTATTTAGTAGATAAATCATGCAGATTATGTTAGTTATATTGTGAATATTATATCCCAGTTTTGTAGGGATCTTATTACTAGATTTAGAAGATTATGCTCTTATTCATATGTACCATTGTAATCAGTTGTAAAATAATAATAAATTTTATTCTTTCTGCTCTTTGTTTGTTGCAAACTTTATGGTTAACTTCATTAGAAAGTAAATGCTTACCGTAGGAGCTCCAGCTCATGAGAAAATTAAAAGTGAAAGAACAAACCCATGCACCAAACCAGTTCACTAGTGTTGCAAGGCTTCCAGCAACTCCTTTAATGTTTATTGGGAAAATCTGTAGTAATCATAATTCTTAGTCTGATCTGTAGATAAATGTCATCACACTACATATGTTCACACAGAGCAAGTAGGTAAAGTTGTTTTCATACCTCAGACATCACCACCCATGGAACTGCTCCCATCCCCACCGAAAATGCCCCTATGTATACCTAATCGGCAGAATATAGACTCTTAGATAATGAGCTGTTTACATTTATGTATTTGTCTTCTATGTAGGTAGATAATATATCATATGAAAATTTAAGAACTTACCAATATGCCGGTTACTGCCAGAGCTGGAGCTGCATCAAGTGCAAGTCCATGCTCCTGGTCCAGAGTACGAGTCATTTTAATCAGATTGTTTTTAATGGAAATGAAAAGAAAGCGATTAAAAGGTACAAAAGATGAATATTAATACCTTCAGAAAGAATGAACTCCCAGTCAGCAGACACCCTAGTACCAGTCCTGTCCCAGAAATCTGCAGGGAAAAAAGCGCATCCTGCTTACATTTTGAATATTGCTAAGTGTAATCATAGTGTTATGTCTCTGGTAGCAGCTATTGTTGTATAAATGGTTACCACAATAAGTGGTTTTCTTCCTGCTCTGTCGATTAAAATGGCACCAAGTGCAGTGATTATGACCTGACAGAAGATTTCGTATGCATTTGAACAAAATCCACATAATTAGTTTCTTAACGAAGTAGCTTTGCATCTCCAAGAACTAGCAGCGCGGATCTAGATACCTGAAGAATGGCATAGGTTATAGTTCCCACGTCGGCCGGAAACCCTGTGATATTACACATGATAGTGAGGTATAATCTTTAAGCTGGTCGCCAGGTTTGTAAAAATGCTTCCACAACGCAGGAACTTACCTGAGGACTCAAAGATACTGCTGGTATAGAAACAGATTCCATTGATTCCACCAAATTGTTGACAGACCATCAGTCCCACTCCTATCTGTGTGACAATATATAGCTTATACTCGTTTGTTAAGCGTTAAAAATACCAACCTATAAACTATTTTTTTTTGGAGAGAAACTTTAACGTGCTATAAATATAGAACTTAATGCAAAGTAAGGTCACACGAGTACTAAAATAAGAAGAAGAAGCATTTTACCGTGACTGAACGCAGATACCGTTTTTGAAACAAATCGAACAGTTTAGCTTTAGGAAGCTTTTCCAAAGTGTCTATATAGTCCTGGCAAGAAAATACACTTAGCTTACATAATTCTTTGAGATGTTAATATTCATGTTACAAGTTTTAAATGTGAATGTACTTGAATTTCAGCTGCCTCCTTAGTTATGTCAGCATTCTTGCCTCGAAGCCTTCGTAATGAAGCTTCAAACTCCTTTTGATTTCCTAGTTTTGCCTACTAAC
Organism: Primulina tabacum; assembly: GCF_025594145.1. Lineage (NCBI taxonomy): Eukaryota > Viridiplantae > Streptophyta > Magnoliopsida > Lamiales > Gesneriaceae > Primulina > Primulina tabacum. The sequence goes on from NC_134551.1 coordinate 1,436,154, forward strand.
TTTAACCAGTAAGTTTCTAAAAATATTTCTACATTAAAATGGATGACAATTATTCGTGCATTGTGTTTCTTACCAGCCATCTCGGGGACTCCGGGATGATAAAGAGCCCAAAAAGCAGAACAGCACAAGGGATTATCCCTGCAGGATGAGATATTAATAGCTGATAATTTTGGTTTCTTGTTACCATATCGAGATTTTGTTTCATAACAAACCTGTTAAAGCTAGCGCCCTCCAAGTAAGTATCGTCCCAATGATGAAAGATACAGAGACTCCAGCACAAATCATGAGCTACAGAGTTATCTGGCTTTTCAATATTGACAATCATTTTTCTGTTGAAAATGGATTAAATTTCTGTATCTACCTGGTTTAATGTTGTCAACGCTCCTCGTAACTCTTTAGGTGCTATTTCAGCTATGAATACGGGTACCTTGGACCAAATTGAAAACCATTGAACAAATATCTCTACTAGAATCATATAAGTACAGTTTTGTATCAAAGGACATCGATATACCACATAAGAAAAGACTCCCATTCCATATCCAGTTGCAAATCTTCCAATGTCCAGTAGTATAACCCCCTGTGCAATTTGGTTTAATTTAAGGCTCATTAGTAGAAGACACTGTAAAAGAGTCGCTCCACAAATACGCTAAAACATCTCCTCTGAATCTTCTCTTGATGGTAATACAGTCAAGTATACCTGAGCAAAGTAAATGGAAAGCCACCCTGCTGTACAGAATCCGCTTGATAACATCATTGTCTGCCACAATGTCACAAGCAAAAACTCGGATCAATATGAATCAGTTGGGTGTTCTGATAATGTTTTATACATTTCACCAAACTTACCCTTTTGCGACCTATGTAATCTGCTATTTTACCGCTAGTGATTGCACCGATCATTGCCCCAAAAGTCAGTATGGATCCAAATAATGAGTACTGCAAAGAGACAAAACCGGCTTAAAAATCAAAATTTGAAGCATTTGCATTGATCATAGGTAGTAGAGAACTCCGGTATCCAATTATCCATCCCTACGAACAATTTAGAGAATATTGAACAGGAAATAAAATCAATGAGATTGGATTCGCTGTATTTCTAAACCAACCTCTACTAAGGATAAGTTTACATCTTCTCTGATGGCAAACTGTGTAGGCGATGAATACCCTGCCTGGAAAGCACAAAACCATTGGATCAAACAAATCGAAACGAGATTCTTAGATAATAAGGTTTCCAGAGAACTCTTTACATACGCACGATCCGAATGCAAATGAGCCGCAAATAGCAACAAAAGTGGTGAGATAAACCATGAATCTGTCTTCCCCAATGCTTCCTTTCGTGGGCTGCTCTTCATCACCATTGTTAAATCTCTTCTCTTGTGAAATAAGTGGAACCCTTATCTCTTCCTGCGCTAAGTTTTCGCCGTTCTGTATTTCTTGATCATCGGCCATCTCTACCTGCTGTTATTTCACTTCCCAAAGTTGATGAATCTAGCATAAGATGGAAAAGCTGGTCAAATTACGATATGCAAACATATGCATGAAAATTCTAGGAAAAGATGCCGAATCAAGAAATTGTTGTTTTAAGAAATGAATCAGCGTGACAATATATGCGTGTAGAAGCTAAAATTTTCACTTTCTGACTCAAATGTTCTCTCTTTCTGGATGCAGTTTACTGGATTTCATTGTATAATCTTACCTATTTTCAAAGAATTTGGTTTCTCCTCAAGATGGGAATGAGACGAACTTAAATTTGGTGGTCCTCTTTTCAAATAATTAATTTTGAAGAAGTTTGTTCCGTTTCAACAACTTCCAAGTGTATAAACCACTAAATAATGAATGTGCAAGAACAAGAAGCCAAAACTATCTTTGAAAGCTCATCATTACAGGAAAAAGGTCCTGTCTATGTTACGTGTGTTGTTACACCCATACCATTTAATATAAAATGTTCATATAATCAATTTCAATATGCTTCATATTTTTATTTTAAATTCAGTTAATCATGGAGCAAATGATCAATAAGTATTCTTCTTAATAGTTAAATACGTGTTCAATCTCTATCATATCATTTCTTTTTCTGCATTTTTTGACCAACTAAAAAAAATGTTTCTGCAATTTTTGGGTCCACGTGTTCTTTTTTGAATGAAATTCAGTACAAAACATTGAAAATTTAAAACAAATATATGATAATTTTAAACTACATATATTAGATCCGACACTAATATATGATTTTTGAGTACCGAAAAATATATACCAAAATTTGAAATTAATGATGTGTCTTTTTCGGATGAAAATTCAGGACAAAATGTTGAAATTATGACATTAATATATGATATTTGAATACTAATTGTTCCAAATCTGACAATAATATACGGTTTTTGAGTACCCAAAAATGTATAATAAATTTTGGAATTAATGACATTTTTTCGGATGAAAATTGATACAAAACATTAAGTATGTGGTACTATTATTTAATATTTTAGTATAAACTCTTTTATATCAGATACTAATATATGATATTTGATGACACAAACAAGTATAATAAGTATTTATATTAATATAGTGGTTTCAATTTTATACTCAAAATTTTATATTTATATCAGTTCTAAATCAATTTGTTCTACAATATCATTTATATGTTCCATATTTTCAATGTTTAGTACCGAATTTCTTCGAAAAATAATTGTAGACCCAAAGAATACAAAAATATTTTTGTGTGAATCAAGAACTACAAATAAGTGTCGATATGTTAGAAATTAAACACGCATTTAACTAAATTATCGAGAATTTAAAAGCAAATAAACGTTGATCATTCCAAATAAAATAGAGAGAAAGTACAATTACAATGTAAGTAAAGTACATTATAGGTGGGCCCATTTTTCAAACTTTTCACATGGGTGCATGATCGAAGAGTTAGTTTCCAAAAATCTAATATAATTGTTCTCTTAGTTTAGACCAAGATTCCTTTTTCTATTTTTTTTTTTGGAAATAGTACAGACCAAGATTCGCATGCAAGCAAGCTGGCAATCTCATGCACCAATCAGCAATAGCCACTATTTTTAAATGAAACTTGTTTGAAATTTTGATCATACATTTTCAAACAACTACAATTTCTTATGTCTGAATTACACACATACTCTCTCGTCTATGTTTAAAATCCATCTATTGGAATTCAAACACACAGAATGATAGAATGTGAACTCAATGCCTATGTAAAAAGAAAAAATTATATATGTAAATACTGCAATGATACAAGAATAAGACGTGTTCAAGTGGGATTGTGAATTTTTGAGAAGAAAAAATAAATATGTGAGATCATATTTATGTTATTCTGTAGTTTTTGGCTCATATAATTCTTTGAGATGTCACTACTCATGTTACAAGTTTTAGATATGTCTGTTGCACTTGAATTTCAGCAGCCTCCTCAGATATGTCGACGTTCTTGCCTCGAAGTCTTCCAATTTCCAGCAGCATAGCCTCCTGTACGTGCAACTTGGTTCAAGGCTCGCTAGTAGATAGGATACAAAGAGTCGCTCCGAAAATACATTAAATTGCCGCCTCTGAATCCTGAATATATCCTAAATATAGCCAAGAATACCTGAGCAAAGTAAATGGCCAAGCCACCCTACTGTACAGAATCCGCTTGACAACACCATTGTCTGACAAAATTTCACAAGGAAAAACTCTTATCAATATGAATACATAGTGTATCCTAAAAAATAGTGTTCTACCCCATTTCATTAAAATTACCCATTTGCGACCTATGTAATCTGTGATTTTTCCGCAAGTGATTGCACCGATCATTCCTCCATCCAGACATTGAGTACGATGGCCACCTGGGTCGGTGACGAATACCCTGTCTGAAAACCACAACGCCATTGCTTCAAACAAAATCCAGACAAGGTTTTTAGATGATAATATCACCCGAGAACTCGTTACATACGCACGATCATGAGAATGGAAAGGAACCGCAAGCTGCGACATAAATGGTGACATAAACCATGAATCTATCCTCCCTAATGCTTCCTTTAGTGGGCTGCTCTTCAACACCATTGTTAAGCTTTTGTTCTTGTGAAATCAGTTGAATCCTCAACTCTTCTTGCACTAGGACCGAGCGCTTGCCACTTTACCAAAAACTATAACTGGTGTTAATTGTGCAACTCAAATCTTTTAAACCGCACAGCAGCTCAAGCACCACGGTTCGATCGCTTTATCAAGCAGGGACAATTATTGCACCCAACAAACTTTCGCCATTTTGTACTTCATGATCATCATCAGCCATCTTATCTTCTGGTACTATTCACTTCCCAAAGTTGATGAATCTAGCATAAGATAGAAAAAAGGAAATATATCCTGATCAATCCCAAGATGCAAACATAAGCATGAGAACTTGAGGAAAAGATGCCAAATCAAGAAATAATCGTCCAAGTAAATAAATCAACGACACTAACATCACTTTCTTGTATCACTTCACCTGAAGTGGAATGCATGTGTATCATATGCTATTACTTATTCTTTTCAAATTAATGACTTTGAATTCTCACTCCAATTCCAAAAGTATATGAACGACGAATGCACAAGGACAAGAAACCAAAAATGTCTTTGAAATTAAATTCATATAGTAGAGTGCATGATTGGTGGGCCGTTTTACAAATATTTTAGAAGAGTGTACTTTGACTTTACTTGGTTCCCAAAAATCCACTTGTATCACACCTAAAATGATTGCCTAAATTGCCGATAACTCGTATCCCACCAGACACCGGCTTGAGACGAAATTTCAAGACTCAATTGTTCAACTCAAAATAATTTATTATTATTTTTTATAAATCGTAATATCCAATAAATTTGATCTAACTCGTTCGTTATTTGTATTACTAACCCACATGCAAATTATAATAAAGGCCAAGAAAGCAAGAAAGCGGACACTCTCACCAGATCAGCCATTTCTAGATGAAAGTTAATTGTAAATTTTAATATTTATATAACGTGAATCATTTCTTTATTTTAAATTTTAAGAATTCAAATTAACACTCATAAAATGTGAATTTAATTTATATGTAGATTCAGGCAAGACCTGAGTGTTGTACACTACTGATCGCCATCAACATATTACCTATAGTATTTATGGTGAGTTCACTTGTTGATTTTTCTGTTTTTCTCTTTTTTAGCGAATGGCCAAGAAGGCAAACATTTTGTTTATCAAAGGAAAATAAAGGGAGGGGGGACAAATTATATATTGCATGAAAAAAAGTAGCTCATTCTGTACGCGAACCACTGTAGGCAAGCCTAGTCGATCAAGACTAACAAGGGTACCTGTGATGAAACGCGAGAGGAGGATTCTCTCATGTACCTTTGCTTCGAATCTCGTCAAAGGTTGATCCTTGTTCGTTTTAGTTCTGAGTTGAATTTGAAAAATTTATTTGATCAATCGTTTTGTGTGCAAGTATCCATATGTATTTGTTGGTTTTATTTAGAACAGGAGGTTTCCAGGATGTCCTTTGTACAGACCAAGATTCTTACGTAAGAAACTGGTACCAGATCAGCAGGTCTCACCATTTTTTAAACGAAATTTATTTGAAATTTCGAGTCTACATTTTTTAAAAAACTATAAATTAGTTAGCTCTTCAAGTTACTGTAAATTAAAAATATATTACTTATTCATTCATCCAATTTTCTTGCAACTGTTATTTAAAAGAAAAGATGATTATTAAAAAATAATATAATATTTTCTATTAAATTTATGATATTAACATATTAAAGCTAAACATTTTGCATCTCCTCAGAAAGCCAAGTATTTGCCAAAAGCAAAGTCAGATTGAAGAATCAATTGCTGCCTGAATCTGTTCCAGTGTTCTGCCACTGGTTTCAGGGACAACCTTAATCACAAACACGATGGCAAGTGCATTGATTGCAGCATACAGAGTAAAAGTTCCTGCAGATCACAAGGTACATTCACAACAAGCATGAGGTGATACTTTTCTCTGGCTAGAGCAACGGATGTGGTCGACCTAACGAGTTTCGACCAGTCGAGCTACTCCAGCTTGGATTTAGCAAGTTTGACACTCACAAGCATCAGTCGAGCTCGACTTCAAATTTTGACAATACTTGGAAATACTGAATTTTACTACATTGTTCATCACATTTTGTTAAAAGAAACATGTCATGTGTAGATATTAAAAACTTAATATCACACTCAATCTCGAGTAGCTTGTCTAAAGTGTGAGAAAATAATACTCAAGCTCAAGTTGAGTTTCCAATGAGTCACTTGAAATCTACTCACGGAGCGACTCAATCCACTTGTATTCCTAATTAGTGAAACAGATGATAATGAACTACGCTGAGGCTGGGATGTCAAATTTTGCTTTCGACACCGCAAATTTTAGAAACTAGTTGCTTACCATAAGAGCTCCAGCTCATGAGGAAATTAAAGGTCAAAGTACAAACCCATGCACCAGACCAGTTCACTAGTGCTGCAAGGCTTCCGGCTACTCCTTTAATGTTTACAGGGAATATCTGTAGTAATCATAATTTTTAGTCTGAACTGTAGACGAATGCCATCGGAGAATACACAGTTCACGTAGAGAAAGCATGTAAAGTTTTTTTCTATCATACCTCAGACATCACCAACCATGGAATCACTCCCATCCCTATCGAAAACGCCCCTGCATATAACTAATGGGCAGAATATAGACTCTTAGACTCTCCGATTAGGTATTTGTCTTCAATATTTGTAGATAGTATATCATTCGAAATCATCAGAACTTACCAGCATGCCGATTACTGCCAGAGCAGGAGCTGCACCAAGTGCAAGTCCATGCTCCTGGTCCAGAGCATAAGGCTTCTTAATCAGATTGTTTTCATAGAAATGAAACAAAAACAGACTAAAAGAGGCCGAAAAGATGAATAATAACCTTCAAAAAGAATGAACTCCCAGTTAGTAGGCACCCTAGGACCTGTCCTGCTCCAGAAACCTGCACGGGGCAAACGCATCTTGTTTAAATCTTGAATAGTGTGGAGCGTAAACAGTGGTCCGTAGCTGATGAGTAGCCACTGGTATATAAATGGTACCACGAGAAGCGGTTTTCTTCCTGCCCTGTCGATTAAAATGCCACCGAGTGTAGTGGTTATGACCTGACAGAAGATTTTTTATGCAATCAAACAGGATCCACAGAATTAGTTCCCTTTTTAAAAATGAAAAAGCTTTTTCATCTCCAAGAATTCACAGTGTGGATCTAGATACCTGAAGAATGGCATAGCTTATAGTTCCCACGTTGGCTGGAAACCCTGTGATGTTACACGAGAGAGATCAAATCTTTAATCTGATCCTTGAGTTGTAATGACGCTTACGAAAAACATGAACTTACCCGAAGACTGAAAGATACTGCTGACATAGAAACAAATTCCGCTGGTTCCTCCAAGTTGTTGAAAGACCATTAGTCCCACTCCTATCTGTGTGAAAGTTTATAGCTTATGATCGTTTATTAAGCTTTGAAAACGAATCTATAGACCAATTTTGTTAGAGAAAGAAATGGAAATAAATATACAGAAGTTAATGCATACTAAGGTCACACGAATACTGACATAAGAATGAGCATTTTACCTTGACTGAACCCAGATATCGTTTTCGAAACAAATCGAACAGATTAGCTTTAGGAAGCTTTCCCAAGGTTTCTATGTATTCCTGGCAAGACAGTTCATTTTAACTTACTTTACTCTTTGAGATGTTACTACTACTCTTGTTACAAGTTTTAAAATTGAACTTACTTGAATTTCAGCTGCCTCCTCAGATATATCAGCATTCTTGCCTCGAAGTCTTCGCAACGAAGCTTCAAACTCCTTTTCATTTCCTTGTTTTGCCTAGCAACTTCAACTATAAAGCTTCTGACAATCTTTCCACGTTGAAATGGATAACATTTATTAGCGCATTGTGTTTCTTACCAACCATCTCGGGGACTCCGGGATGATAAAGAGTCCAAAAATCAGAAGAGCACAAGGGATTATTCCTGCAGCACGATCATACACGGTATCAATAGCTGATAATCTTGGTTACTTGTCCTACACATAGTTTTGTTTCATAAAATACCTGTTAAAGCTAGCGCTCTCCAAGTGAGCATCGTGCCTATGATGAAAGATACACATACTCCAGTACAAAGCACGACCTACAGGGTTATGAGGATTTTCAATATTGATAATCTTTCTCTGTTAAAATTGGATAAAATTCTGGTATCTACCCCGCAGAACATTGCCAACGTTCCTCGTAAATCCTTGGGCGCAATTTCAGCTATGAATACGGGTATCTGTTTACCAAAAATTAGATTGAAAACCACTGAACATCTCTATCACAACATATATAAATCAATCTATTAATTTACCACATAAGAGAAGACTCCCACTCCATATCCAGTTGCTAATCTTCCGATATCCAGTAGTATAGGCTCCTGTACGTACAACTTGGTTTAAGGCTCACTTACCAGTAAAAATTACGGTAAAAATAGTCCATCCAAAAATACATAAAATTGATGGTTAACATAACATGGACTGTTACAGGAATTGTTGTAGAGGAATATAGTCGAAAATACCTGAGCAGAGTAAATGGAAAGCCACCCTGCAATACAGATTCCGCTTGATAATATCATTGTCTGCCACAGTTTAACACCCGAGAACTCGGATCATCATACATGAATAAATAGGGTATCCTAAATACTAGTACTGTTTATCCACTTCACCAAGATTACCCGTTTGCGACCTATGTAATCTGCGATTTTACCGCAAGTAATTGCACCGATCATTCCTCCAAAAGTCAGTATGGATCCAAACATTGAATACTGCCAAGAAACAACACAGGCTTCAAAATCAAAATTTGTTGTTCAGAATTCCTGTACATGAACAACTTAGAGAATGATGAAAAAGGAATAAATTCAATGAGATTGGATTGTTTGTATTTCCAAACAACCTCTGCCAAGGATAAGTGCACATCTTCTCTGATAGCAAACTGTGTCGGTGACGAATACCCTAGCTGAAAAACACAAAGCCATTGCATCAGACAAAATCGAAACAAGGTCCTTAGATGATAAAGTCATCCGAGAACTCGTTACATACGCATGATCCGAACGCATAATAACCGCAAGCTACCACAAAAGTGGTGACATAAACCATGAATCTATCCTCCCTAGTGCCTCCTTCCGCGGACTCGTTATATCTCTCTTCTTGTGAAATAATTAGTCGAACCCTTATCTCTTCTTGCACTAAGCTTTCGCCTTTTCGTGTTTCTTGATGATCAGCCATCTTTACCTTCTGGTATTATTCCCCTCCCAAAGTTGATGAATCTAACATAAGACAGCAAAGGAAAATATTCTGATCAACTCCAACATGCAATATGCATGAAAACTTAAGGAAAAGAAGCAAAATCAAGAAATAGTTGTCTAATTAAATGAATCAACGAAGCTAGGATTGATATGGGAACGTACTTGCCGCAAAGTTTCAAGAATTAGCATAAAATGAAATCAAAGCCGATCTAGATTCTTTTATATGTAAAAAAATGTCTAAATATTTGACTTCCTAGTATCAAACAATTTGTTAGGATTTCACATCAACACTCGTGTACGCACTCTTACCTAATAGTATCAATGGATTTGGTGTCCACTTCTCAAATTAATGATTTTGAATTTTTTTCATTCCAATTCATTAACTTCAAGGTAAAATAAAAACCACACGTTTTGGTAGGAAAATCGATATTCAATATTATTGTATCATTTCATGGCTCAGATTTTATAATAATTCATAAAGTTAAAAATAATTATGTCATCGCAATCATTTATCGACCAAATATAACAAGGGTATGTCTCTTATGAGACGGTCTCACGAATCTTTATCTGTGAGACGGGTCAACACTACCGATATTCACAATAAAAAGTAATACTCTTAGCATAAAAAGTAATATTTTTTCATGGATGACCCAAATAAGAGATCCGTCTCACAAAATACGACTCGTGAGACTGTCTCACGCAAGTTTTTTCCATATAAGAATTCATAAACTTATAAATTATGCTTTTTAATAGGCCAACAAGCAACCTGAAAGTCTCACCAGATCAGGCATATCCAGATGAAAGTTATTTGTAAATTTTAATATTTAAATAACGTGAATCGTTTCTCTATTTTAGATTCTAAGAATCCAAACGCATATAAAATGTGAATTTGAATTTTAAGCCATTGAGTGTTTTACCAAGTTTAATTTTCTGTTTTTTAATTCTTCGCTTTTAATTAAAAAAAAAGTAAAGAAAAGAAAAAATCAAGAAGAATACAAAATAATTTTTTTTTTATTGTATGCTTTAATGCATGCCGCATATATACTTAATTAATTAATGCATATATTATGATTTTATATTATAATATTCTTTTATATATTAGCCATTTAGATCTTATTAGATTACATAAAAAACTAATATTTAATATATTATCTTTCTATGGGGGCCGGGCAAGCCTTCTTCTCTAGGAAGTTGATTATTATAGAAATTTTAAAATCGACCAATAAGTAGCAAATTTTATTAAAACTTGATCCAACTTTTTGGAATTTTGGGTTGATAGAAAAAATCCCTTAGAAAGAAGAAATTTTTAAAAAAATTCATATTTTTATGGCAAAGAATAATATATGAACTTTTTTTACTTGTTAATATATGAACCTTTTTTTTTTAATTTGACACACATATAATTTATTTAGCACACGACATGAAAACTTATACCTCAATTTACATCAAACAATGTAAAAAAATATCCACTAGAAGCAATTATGATGGCCAATTAACTCACAACAATTATTGATTATTTGCTTAAGCTTAACTTGCACGAAATCGTATGTTACTGATAACCAATATAACATTTTAGTGGGTATAAGGTCTATTAGCTGTCATCATATAACTTACATGATTTCAATGAAATCGTCTTATGGATATTTATCCGTGAAACGGATCAATCATATTCATATTTACGATAATAAATAATATTGTTAGCATAAAAAATAATAATTTTTCATGAGTGATCTAAATAGGAGATTCGTCGGTTGGTGCTCCATCTCACTAACTGTAATGAGACTTTTCATATATCTGACTATAATATTTCATCTCACTAGCTATTTGTGCTTCCTACCAACATACTTTTTTCCCATGTAATAATACCATTATTATAAATAGAAAAAACAAAAAAATAACAAAATTTGAAACTCGGCAATTAACTTTGAAAATTTCTGTTACGATAATATCTTTTAACTTTGTCATATCAATTTTTTTCTTTTAAAAATACCATTTCTCAGTTAATACCATTCTTATTTAAAGAAAACAAACTTAATTAAAAAAAATTAGAAGTCAAACATTAATTCAGAATTTAAAAAATTAATCTAATCAAATAAAAAAATTCTTTATATATAGTTATCTTTATATTAAAATTTAATTTATGTTCACGTAGTTCCCCAACTTCTCATAAAAACATCATTTTTACGAGAAACAAAATATAGCAAAATTGAAAATCAATCATTAATTTTGAATTAAAATTTAGTTTAATATTATTTATATATTTATATTTACTTATTATTGCATATAAATCTAAAAAAAATTATATTTTGAAAATTAATTAAAATGCACGAAAATTTAACGGGGGTGTAACATGGGAGTGCGTAAATTATATGAGTAGCCGAGCCAAACGTCCACACAAGCGTCGGCGTCCACCTCTGCATAACCCGCCGCCGCCGCCCATGCATGCATCTTCTCATTGTTATCTTATTATAACTAGATTTCCATTTATGTCTTTTTTTTTTCCAAAATCAAAATCAAATTTACGGGTGTTTGGTAGGGATGGAGTAAATCCAAGATCCTTGTCTTTGAAGATAACTTTACGTAATTATTGCCACTTTCATTCCTTCATGCACACATCGATGTGTGCAGCTGAAGGCAAAAATACTCCATTTGCTTAGCAAACGAGTTAAAATATCGTAAGCTTGGCTTGGGAAGACCACACAGAAGAAATCCTCTGTTTCAGTCTGCTTCAGGGTTTTTGTCAGAGGAAGAAGAAACTTAAAAGTTGTAGATTCTACTCTACGGTTCGTATACATTTCCACGAGTCCAAAATTGTTGCGCGAGAAGTATTTCTTGATGGGTTTTCGGATTTCTCCCTTACTGTGCAATAGTTCTTTGCGTGATTTGGGTCTTTGCAATATGTTTTTTGTTTAATCTGAGATTAATTTCTCGGTGGGATTTCTTGAAATTCATGTTTATTTCTGTAAAAGTTGGTCCCATTGTTTCTTTTTAGTATGATTGATTACATTGATAAAAAAGACAACTTTCTATTGCAAGAACAGCTTGTCCCTTTCCTTATAAACATGTAATTCTAATCTTTGAACTATATATGTTCATAATGATGAAATCTGTATTTATTTTCTTGGTGAAATTGGGAGTATGATCAGTAATGGAGACGAAGAAAGATAAACCAAAGGCCTGCTCCCCTGATACTGTGCTCGAAGACTTTCTAAGAAGGGCTGAATCTGAAACAGATTCCTCGAAAGCTACAAGCACTTCAGAATCAGAAGTTCAGATTGATCCGAAACTTGGTTCGAGATGGACCAAATTTTTTCAATCATTGAGAATTAAGTCCAAAGGGCAGTTAACCACATTTCATTCCCTCAAATCCCTGAATATATCTAGAAGATTCAGCAATAGTGCACAAGAGGAGGTTTTAGGGGCGACAAGTGTGGTATTAGGTCCTCACCTGAACTATTTCAAGCCTCAATGGAAGAGTTTTACCTTCTCAGAACTCCAGACAGCAACCTGCAATTTTTCACAAGGTTAGCTTTATGATACATCCCGGCTGGACCAAGGGTGCGTTTTTGCGAAATTGTGAGTTTTTCTACCAGCAAAATGCATCAAGTCGGTCATAGTTCGAATTCTTGCCCTTTGTCCTGCCCCTTGTGTCTATTCTGATCATATATCTTGATAAAAAAAATGGCCCACATTAGGAAATTTTGTAAATCACGAGTGTCTGTTTATGCATATGCATAGGATATTTGATCGGGAAAGGCGGTTATGCTGAAGTTTATCGAGGTTGTTTGCGAGGGGGGCAGCTTGTTGCGATCAAGCGTTTGATTAAAGGGCGGGCGGAGGAAAGAATCAATGATTTTCTAACAGAACTTGGCATAATGGCTCACATAAATCATCCGAACACCGCTAAATTGATGGGTTACTGCGTTGAAGGAGGGATGTACCTTGTTCTTGAGTTGTCTTCCCTTGGAAGCGTGGCTTCTATGCTTCACAGTTAGTTCACCTTATCCAGATTTTTATTTATTGTTCTGACACTTGTTTTAAGGCTTTGGATCTAGATTTTTATTTGTTTCTCCTCGTATTTTTGTGACAAAATAGATTGTAGAGAGAAGCTCGAGTCCGATATTCGGCACAAGATTGGGTTAGGTACAGCAAAAGGATTGCTGTATCTTCACGAAGGATGTCAAAGAAGGATCATTCATAGAGATATTAAGGCTGCAAATATATTGCTCACGGAGGACTTTGAACCTCAGGTATATCAATGAATGTTCCGTGTTGTTGGATAGTGAGAAAATTGGAAGTAAATTTATAAGGTGTTTAGTTGAATGTACCTCAACTATTGCTTCGGTTCAGATTTGTGATTTTGGGCTAGCGAAATGGCTCCCAGATCGATGGACTCACCTTGCTGTTTCAAATGTTGAAGGCACTTTCGGGTAAGTAGAATTAACATCCCTCGATCCTTTTCAACCCAATTTTTTAGAATGATCGGTACGTATTTGGTGCTAATCCATTGTTGCTGCAGGTATTTAGCACCTGAATTTCTAATGCATGGAATAGTAGATGAAAAAACTGATGTATTCGCCTTCGGGGTTCTGCTGTTGGAACTTATTTCTGGGCGTCGAGCCCTGGATTACTCTCAGCAAAGCCTTGTTATGTGGGTATGTCTATCTCATCTCCCCTTCACATGTAATCCTAAAAATTGCTCTGAGAAATTAGCTAAATGGTCGAGCAATTCGATTCTCAATATTCAAATATTGGCTTGAGTCAGGGGCGGAAGCAAGCCAAGGCCACAGGCAAGTAGTTTCCAAAGAGTTTCAGTTAAAACTTCGCTAGAGGGAACACCATCTTTACTAGAACTTGGGCTTTAATATATCAAGCTTTGATACTCACCGTGTCTCAAGCTCAAATAATATTTTAATTTTTCTAAATATCACCTGAACTGTTAGTTTTCACTTAATTTTATCTAGTTGATTTCAAATATGAGCTCGATTGATGATCGAGAAAATTGAGTTTGTCGTGCTCAAACTACCCTATCAAGCTTCAGTTTTGAGTGTTAAAAATTTTCCCGGAGTATAGTGCAACTAGAGCTCAGTCATGCTTGAGTGCATCATAGTTGGAGCAACATTGTTAGCACATATGCATCAAATCTTGTTTTGTTATTTCTTTTGTGTCAGGCTAAACCTCTATTAAAAAAGAACAGAATAAGAGAACTTGTAGATCCCTCACTTGGTGACAACTACAATCCCATACACTTAAATCTCATGATCCTGGCTGCTTCATTATGTGTCCAACAATCTCCGGTTAGACGCCCTCGAATGAGTCAGGCATGTATCATTTAATTAAACAAAAACCAACCCGTGTTAATGATGTTACACGAGGTAAGCGTTCTTGTATTGATTTTGGATTTGGTTAATCCAGATTCTGTTGCTTTTGAGAGGGAACTGTGGCAGCCTAGAGCTGATAAAAAATCATAAGAAGCTGTCGAGTTGGAAGAAGTACTACAAAGAGCTTTTTAGTGCAGAAGAATACAGCTTCAACAGAGGCTTCAAAGGTTTGAATCCGCACACACGCATGACCCTTGATACTTGAACGACATTGCATCATGTTGGTGCATAGGATTATTGTAGTTCGCCGCGTAATTTTTTAGAAATATATTTTCGGATTTGATTCATTGAAGTGACACTGAGGTCATAGTTAATCGATGTTGTTATATATTCAGTTTTGGACATATACCGAGTGAGATATACTTCTTCATGACTCCGGAATTTCCATTTTTAAATAATTAAATATTTATTATTTTATGTATGTAGCATTTCACCATGAAAACATAAATCAGAGGTCTAGTGATTTTTTTATTTTTTTTTTTTTTAATCATAGAGGTCTATTGATTTTGAAAATAAAATTTTGTGATTTTTAATTTTTTTAAGAACATATATTGGAATTAATTTTACGATACATGTCCCTTCCCCTAAACCGTTGCATAGCCAATGACTTTGCTGCAGCATAAAATTTAATAGCCTGAGACTGATCAACACGGTACAGTGAACTTAATTCACCCACTTAAATAATTATATATATTTATTACTTTTCCATTTGCTATATTTTTTTTTATTAATAATTAAACTCTCCCACGAAATTTGACCTAGAGACCTTCATATAGGTAGGAAATTATTTTTATGACAACGTTGGGAGGAGTGGGTAAATTTTTTTTTTTTTTTTTGTATGGGTTTAAACTTATTTTTTTTTTTTTACATTCGAACAATGATGTAAATAAATGTAAGAGATAGAACATAATTCTTGGCTCAATTTTCTCCGTTACTATGCTAAAATATTTTTCATGTCCTTTTTGAATTAGATCCAAGATTCCCAACTGTTTGCTTCTTTCAGCGATATTTAATGACATGTGGAGTTTCAATCGCTTAATTAATGTTTTCATATGTCATAATTCATATTCACTAAATAATAGTGCCCATGCTCTCATTGTATAGATCATAAAATTTGGGGATGTTCACATGTATTTAATTGTCCTAATTTTATTTTATTAATTAAGAAAAATATATCAAGTTGAATGAATAATAAGTATATTGTGAAATGATCTCATGAGTCTATATTTTTAACAAGACGACATCATTCATACCTAACATGAAAGGTAATATTTTTTAATCAAAAAATAATGTTTTTCATAAATTAAGTTGGATCATATATTTGTCTTATAAAAATAACTCGTCAGACTATCTCATTAAAATTTTGTATTTGAATGAAAACAACGATTTGATTTCTTTTGTATTAGAATAAACGGCTATACATTTCATGTGTTTTATTTTTTTATAATTCATATTATGATTTTAATCTCAATAAAATACGTGTAATAAACTAAATTTTTTTAAAAAAAAATGAGATAACTCATATATTTTTTTAAAAAAAAAATTAAATTGTCTTTATTTACTCAATTCAAGGATGTGGTTACAAAATTATTCTAAAATTTACTTTAAAAGTTGGGACAAGAAAATAAACCAAATAAGAAACAAATAGTAAAAATGATTTTAAATGAATATCAGAGCGCAAACAGTAAAAGAAGCGGAGGAGACGCGAGCGTGTATAAATACAGAAACAATAGAGAGAGCATGCGCCTCAAGTCAAAACTCCTAAATTTTTACAAAATTAAGGAAACCAAAATTGCGAACAACATCAAATATTTTTGCGAGTATTTCGCGGTGGTGTTCCCATTTCTCCAGCGATCGCAGATTTTTGATGATCGACGGCGGTAAGTATTGCGCGTCGGCCAGTCGGCGGAGCACGACGGCGGTGGAGTTGAATCGGGAGTTGCTCGTCAGTCGGTGGTGGTTGGGAAAATCTGAGAGGATAAAGTCTGAAGGATTTATCTTTAAAAAATGAGGAGAAACATGGGGAAAAACAGCAAATTGCTGCCTAATTCTTTCAGAATTATTTCGTCTTGTATCAAAACGGTATCGACGAATGCTAGCACCGCAGTGCGGTCGGCCGGTGCGTCCGTCGCCGCCTCCATTTCTTCCTCTGGAGACGATCGAAAAGAGCAGGTCGGCATTTCTGACATTATTTTTCAAGCTTCTTGTCTGTATTCTGCTTTTTTTTACTTCATGTAGTGGTCAGTTTTATTAAGTGTTTGATTGTATTGGTTTCTTTTCTTTTTTTTAGTTCAGTTCATTTCGTTGATGTCTTGATTGAGTTTGAGCCCTTAATTTCGGAAATAATTGAGTTTTTGTTTTAATTGTATAAACTAGATGAATCGCATCAGAAGTTAATTTTAGCGTGTGAAAATCTTTATTGTGATTAGAAAAAACTTAATTTGCGGAAATAGAACCTTGAATCGACTTCCTCCCAATCAGACCGCATAATCAAATTTACTTTCGTATACTTGTTGAGATAGAACATGCTCTAGGATTCAAGGAACTCTGTAGGCAAAGGGATTTTAATTTCATGGTGGTTTCATTTGTGAAAATTTCCAGTTCATGTACCAATGTGTGGCGGCCTAGGATGCTTGTATCTCTAGTTTATTCCAGTACAAGTCCCCCTTTTGTTGTTTTTCTGTCTACAAATAAAAGCCGTTTGAGTGATTTAATGATCTAAATTAAAGGGAACCAACTATTAATTGACTGACCACCTCTCTGTGTTTATTTTAACGTAAGTGCTGTTCCATGTCTTATTTTATTTGAAGGTTGCTTTTTTTCCTTGGATTTTTCTCTCTTCCCAGTGATTTCTCCAAAATCTTTTTCATGTTAATCCTGTCCTAGGTTGCTGGAAGTACTAATTTTTAAAAATTGTTAAAGTGATTTGTTTCAGTTTGTTTCCTTGCTTAAGACAGCACTTGTTATTGGATCACTTTGTGCGAATATGGTCACTTGCGTATCATAAACAGAGGAAGTTTGCGCCAATTGCCTCAAAATCATGCTACGGAATGAATAGGATGAAATTTTCTTATTTTTGTTATGCTGTCATTGAGCCTGTTTACTAGTGCTATAATAATCTTTCGCCTTTATCTGGTAGTAAGAGCTTTACATCCGATTTAGGAGTCTTATGTGTGTCGCTTATAGTTGGGTATTTTCAGAGTGACTCTCTACTTTTCTGGATCTGATCCTCTGTGTTCTTCAGGTATTATGGGCTGGCTTTGACAAATTAGAGAATAGTCCAACAGGCTTCAGGCATGTCTTGTTGATTGGTTATCTAAAAGGTTTCCAAGTTTTTGATGTTGAGGATGCCTGTAGCTTTAGTGAACTGGTTTCAAGGCGTTACGGACCAGTTACATTTTTACAAATTCTTCCAGCTCCTGCAAATTGTAATGGTGCTGAAGTGTACAAAAAATCACATCCTATGCTAGTGGTTGTTGGTGGGGACGATAATGAAAGGATCGCTCACCCTCAGGCTACTTGGTCTTTCACTAATGGTGCAACAGAATCATCTTTAGGGTGCTCGTTTGACCCCCCATCTGCTGTTCGATTTTACTCAATGAAATCAAATGAATATGTGAAGGTGGTTGACTTTAAATCTGCAGTGTTTATGGTTAGATGCAGCCTACAAGTGGTAGCTATTGGCCTTGAAGAACAAGTATGTAATGCATTTTTTACTGAACTTTTCCTTTAGTTGTTTTATTTTCTCTTTTTGTTTTTATTTCACATACTGGCTGTGGTGTGTTATGTTTGGATTATACTCTCATCGGCCTGGCTGTTACATGGATATATAGGAAATTTTTATAAATTTATCAGGTTTGTTTCTCAAATGAAGTATATGTCGTGTGCAAGAGTGGTTAAAATTGGTTGCAAGTGTATACTTCATTAACAAGATAGCTTTTAAGAGTGCCTGCCATTTTTATGTTCGAATCATATTTCTAATGGAACTTAAATACTGTTCTGATTCATGCTAAAAAAAACTACAAGTCTGATTGGTTGTTTATTGAGCAGGTATATTGCTTTGATGCACTTACGCTTGAGAAAAAATTTGTTGTTGTCACCTATCCTGTTCCCCGATTCAGAGAGCAAGGACCTGTTGGAATGGGGGCAGGGTATGGTCCAATGGCTGTTGGACCTAGGTGGTTGGCTTATCCTCCTAATCGCCCGTTTATGTTAAATACGGGCCGTGTGAGTCCAAAGAACATTTCTTCTAGTGTTAGTCCATCCACATCTCCGGGGAGTGGAACCCTGATGGCTCGTTATGCAATGGAATCCAGCAGACACTTAGCTGCAGGGATACTTACACTGGGTGACATGGGTTATAAAAAACTATCCAAATACTGTCCTGAGCTACTTCATGAGAGTCCTAGTTCTCCTGGCTGGAAAATTGGGAAGCTAGCAGCATCTGAACCAGAGAATGCTGGCGTGGTAGGTTCACTGCACTATTAACATTATCATGTTCATTTTGTAACTACTGACTGAATGAGACATTATCTCTTTGAAATTTATAATAGAAGGTGTTAGGTTTGCCATTTTACCACAATGTTCTTGAATTTGTCTACTGCAGGTAGCTGTGAAGGACCTTGTTTCCTCGGAAGTTATATCACAATTTAGGGCTCATACAAGTCCAATATCTGCTTTATGTTTTGATCCAAGTGGGACTCTTCTGGTTACTGCCTCTGTACATGGAAATAATATAAATGTTTTTAGGATCATGCCTCCTCATAAATGTAATGGATCAGGTGGTAACGACCGGGGCACTTCACATGTGCATCTTTATAAGTTGTATCGGGGTATAACAACTGCTGTAAGTATATGCAAGTACCCAGTCTTAACTATTATTCTTCTAATACCATCTTCTTTTTCCTGAAAAAGTCAAGGTTTATGAGTTTCCTGATTCCTTTTTATTTTTTGACAGGTAATCCAGGATATTTGTTTTAGTAAATACAGTCAGTGGATTGCTATTATTTCAACTAGAGGAACTTGCCATATCTTTGTTTTGTCCCCTTTCGGGGGGGATGATGGTATCCAAGCTTTACAGACTCATGAGCAAGGTACCTTACTGTTTTTAGCTTCATCTACACCGTGGTGGTCTACTTCATCTTTCACCACAAATGAGCAACATTCTTCTCCTCCACCTACTTGCACCCCTTCTATCGTCACCCGGATAAAATGCAGTGACTTGGGCTTACTTAATTCAGTAAGCAACGTCGCTGCTTCAATGGTTGGGAAGACAAGTGTACCATCTGGAGCTATTGCTGCTTTTTTTCACAATCCTAAGTCTACTGGTTCTTTGGATGTTCTTTCGAGCTCCAATGCGTTGGAGCACATCTTAGTCTATACCCCATCAGGCTTTGTTGTTCAACATGAAATTCAATCATCATTAGGGGTTGAACTGAGCGAGTGTAGAACCAATTCCTGGTCAACTGCACAAGTGAACCCACAACATGAGGAGTTCAGAGTGAAAGTTGACCCTACACAATGGTGGGATGTTTGCAGAAGACTAGATGATCTGGAAATTGAAGAATGTATATCTGGCATCTTTGATGGAGAGAACGCTTATCTTGACAACTCTAGAATTGGTTCCCAGGAGGAGTTTTCTGGGGAGAAGGAATTGGTAAAGAGCGACACGATGAAATCTGCAGAGAGAACACCATGGTATCTGTCTAGTGCTGAAGTGCAAATAAACTCTTGCAGGT
Source organism: Primulina tabacum (assembly GCF_025594145.1). NCBI lineage: Eukaryota > Viridiplantae > Streptophyta > Magnoliopsida > Lamiales > Gesneriaceae > Primulina > Primulina tabacum. The sequence continues at coordinate 1,456,569 of NC_134551.1, forward strand.
TACCCATATGGCAAAAGTCGAAGGTATGTATTCATGAATTACTGATGCCTTCGTGTTTTATTGTGGGTTTTCTGTAACTAATTTGAATGGTTTGCTAGATACATTTCCATGCAATGGAACCTCCAAGAGCCGAATGTTATTTTGGTGGTGAGTTTGAAATTGAGATGTTGGCTTCACATGAATTGGAGATAAGACACAAAGATTTGTTGCCAGTATTTGACCATTACTCTAGTGCAAGGCCTGGATGGACTAGCCGGTGAATATCTTATCCTTGGTTCTGGTTCTTATGCATTCTTGATTATGTCTTCTTGTTTGGTTTGTCCATTGATATTGCTGCAAATTTCCAGTTTGAATGGAATATTCTCTCGTCTACTATATTTCACTAAATGCACCAAGAAATCAATCTATCATGGTCATTTTGTAATGCTTCCTTTTTCATAATGGTACTTTACGAGCTGGCTACAGGTTACCCTTTTCTCTTCTTTATCTCCCCCTCGAATAATATATATCATCCAATACTGAAAGTAGGGACACCAGTCCTGGTTTATGTACTTACATTTGAAAGTAGGGACAACAGTCCTGGTTTATGTACTTACATTTGAAAGTAGGGACAGCAGTCCTGGTTTATGTACTTACATTTGTATTTTACTTGGTTGTTTAATGTAGATCCATGTCCTCTGAAGGACGACATCATAGTGCTTCCACTGATAGTTGTCAAGCTAGAGAGACAACTGGTGGCCCGCGTTTTATTTCTCATTCAAATCCACCAGCAGATAGTTCTACTGAAAAATCAGGAGGTAAGATACTTTTTTCTTCATAAATGCCTTATGTGCAGCATACTTGTGAAATTATTTAGCTTATGTTTCTCTTACCTAAATGTAAGAAGCTTCGTTTTTTTCTGGTTGCATTTGGCGGTGACAAGTTCTTCTGCCAAGCTTGTGGATGTTTTATTTGCCTTTAATTCGCAGACAGTTCCCCTCCTGAAATTAGAAGACCAGACAAGTTGATGTATTAACTGATGTACTCCATCGCATCAAGTGCGAAGTTCATTTTCTTCCCATTTTCACCACAATCGTCGAGAGAATAGATATTTATCTCGATTTTGAATACCAGAACTTTGATAGAACTCTTGTACTACTTGGCCATTCTGCAAATCCCTTAAACATAGTAAAGAGAGAAGGTCAAAAATCTAGACCCATCTCCCACTTTTCCTCCACTGATTTTACAATTTCTAACACTGCCTTTAGTGGTATTTTCCTTCCAGAAATAAGATTTCGTGATTAAATGTGGTAAAATACAGACCCGATGTTTTTATGCCTACAGAGATGGAGAAAACAGTAGATTTTGGGCATTTCTTCAATGAAGGCTACTGCAGTAAGCCAGAGTTGGGCGATTATCACGACTCAACTGAAGCTGCAACCGAAGAAGTGGATGACACCGGTGCTAGCAACACTCACGATGAGGAGGAAAAATCTGAGGAAGGATGGATCGGTGGGATGTTTGATTTTTCCGAAGATGGTAATATACTCTACAGCAAAAACGCCACCATCCCATTTCTTTTTAATTCATGGCCTATTTGTCAATTCCAGCTCATGTGTCAAATCTTAGCTTGAATTCTTGCATTAATCGCAGGTGATCATACAGAGTAAATATTCACGAACCTACGATTGACAGTGCTACTCGAGCACAATACTACGTAAGCGATAACCCATGCTTGTCCCTATTTGTGTGTATATTCATGTTTGTCAATTAGCAATTCTTGAAATCTGGAAAGGGTGCATCATGTAAAATTATGGATTTGATTCAGGGGGAATTAGGATTTACATTTGTTTTGTTTGGGGACGCTCACTCAATCATGTACAGTTTATTTATTGTTCCTGCACAGGTCGGTTCCCATCTGTATTGACATTTTTTAATTTAAAAAGAAAAAAAAGATGAAAAAGAAATGGAAAGCAAACAGATCACATTTCGTTTAATGGATATCTCGTTATATTATTAGATTAGCTGGGTGATCACTATCTAATGTTTTTTGGGTTTGCATTATTTAAAAACTTTGTTACTCAATTAAACATGGTTGTTTTACTTTCATCTCACATGAACCTTTTACAATATTTGTTTCGCAAGTGTGTTTTTAAATACAGTGTACTGCTAATATTTAAGTAAAGTTAAAACATATGCTCATATATATTGCTTTTTATTTGTTTGAATTGTTTTTCTATTTATATTTTTTATTCAACTCTATTGATGGTACTTTTTTTATTTTTAATAAAGTTTATAATGTATATTTTATATTTTGTTTCATTTTTAAGACAATGATATTTTTATTTAAGGGCTAGTTTTCGTGTGATCCCACGATATGAATGCGATGGTTTTTAGAATTAATCACATTTTATTATTTCATTACAGTTAGTCAAAATGATTAATTCATTTGAATTTTCAAATAGGAGTGTAAACGAATCGAATCGAGTAAAATATGATGAAAATTTGAAGATTCAAATTTTGCTAGCATTAGTTCTATTCGTGTTCGAGATCGATTCAAAGTCAAATTTTTTAAAAATTTGATTTGAATTGAAGCTCGAGTTCAGTTCGAAAAATTCAAACATGTTAGCGAACTATTCGAATTATTGCTCGGAAATAGTCTCGAAAGGCTCAAATTTTATTTATTTAATATATAATTATGTTATATTAATAAAATATTAATGAACTATCGAATAAAATAATTTAAGCTCGAGCTCGGCTCGAAAAAATATAAAAAATGTTCGAGTTCGGTTCGAATTCGATAAGTTCAACTATAAATCAAATATTTTTCTAATTGACTCGAAAAACGTGAATTAGTTGGTTCATTTAGACCTCTAGTTCAAACCTTATAAGTGTACCTTAGTAAATTTTAAAAGTGAAATCATGAAGAATAATTTTTTAGGTGGAAGAATGCGGTATTGACCTAATGCCTGATGAAAAACGGAAACTGTTTTCGACATTTACTTATTATCATCTTATTAAAGTGGAAAGTTCATTTTCAATATCAGATTGAACATTCTAAAAAATTCCAAAAACGAAAATTTATTCAAGCCATCTCGTTGTATAAATCATATTCTTTTATTTTTCTTAGGTGGGAAATATGAACCTAACAACTAAGTTTCAGTGTCCGATGGCGACCCAAGCGGGGCCCGTCGTAGAAATTTAATATAGTTGCCAAAAAACAAATAAACAATCGCTTATGGGGAAAACAATTTCTGTGCATAAATTTTATAATAAATATTTAATTTTTTTAATAAGCTTGACTATTTTTGAAATAAATAAACATACAATGTTATGGAAACGAAGGTGCATGTGTCCGTACGTATAATTTTCACAAAATGTATTTCGTGATAATTATTCTAATATCCTCGTCAATACCTGGGAGAATTTTATTTTTATTTTGGGTAGCGTCTACGGTCGTATTTAGTGAGACGGATCTCTTATTTGGATCATCCATGAAAAAAGTATCACTTTTTATGCTAAAAATATTACTTTTTATTGTGAATATCGGTAGAGTTGACCCGCCTTACAGATAAAGATTCGTGAGACCGTTTCACAAGAGACCTACTCATAATAACTAGTGACGGGGTAATAAAATTAAATTTTTAAATTTTTTAAGAATTTAGAATGAAATTGTTTCAAAAAATAAAAAAAGAATTTAGAACGAAATTATTCTTAATTATAGTAAAATATTTATAAATTAATATTAAAAAATTAATTACATCTCTGAAATAATATCATCCAAGATCCAAGAATCTTAATTTTGGCAAGTTAATTTTTTAGGTTTTTTATACAGCCCTCTTTAAACTGCCCATAATTATGCTATAACATAAACGCCTGCATTTCTTATCGAGAGATCTGCTAGTTGAAAGAAAAGTGCGGTCCTTTCGGTGACAAAGTAGATACTTTTCATTGGGTCCGGTCGAGTCGAGTGGTACGGGAAAGAGCAAAAAATCTGGGGAGCCATGGAGAATGCGGGGCAGTTGCGGAGACAATATGTTGACTTTGTTGCTTCCCTCTATCATGAGGTGAATTTTCACTGGTTTGATTCATCTTGTTTACTGTTTTCCCCCGAGAAATTATTGGGTTCTTGGTATTTTTGCTGCTTTTTTAATGCGGCTCCTCTAATTCATTCAATCTGGCATTTTCTTGATTTTTTATTCTGGGAAAAAGGGATTCTTGGATGATCAGTTTGGACAGTTGCAGAAGCTGCAAGATGAGGGCAACCCATATTTTGTCGTGGAAGTGGTTTCGCTTTACTTTGAGGATTCTGAAAAGCTTATGAATAATTTAACCACTGCCCTGTGAGTTTCATTTTTATCATGATTTTTTTTTTACTACGAAATTTCGATTTTACTTACGTTTTAATTTTCGATTTTCTGTTAATTTCGACTTTGACTTTGTAGTCAACAGCATGTCGTGGATTTTAAGCAAATTGATGCCCATGTTCATCAGTTCAAGGGTAGCAGTTCCAGGTACATCCTTTTGCTATATTTGATGTTTTGTGGTATGGTTTAGTCAGTCAATTTGCATGGCAACTGGATCTGGTCGCAGTCCTGAATGGCCATTGAGTGAACAATTCAAGAAATTGTTTTCCTGGGTTTTGTTCTTTTCTGATCTTTTTATGTGATATTTGGTCGAAATAACAGTATAGGTGCGCAAAGAGTAAAGAATACGTGTGTTGTCTTCAGAGACTACTGCGAGGAGAAGAACCTGGATGGGTAAGCTCATCTTTGTGATCATTTTTCATTTTCTCGTAATCTACATGCATTAGTCAGAAAGTTATTCCAAGAAAGAGTTGTGAAATTGTTGATTTTCGAAGTGTTCTATTATAGTGTTGAATTGATGAAGTGGTCATTGACTTGTTACTTTGCCTACGTCCTCTTTCTGCATTTGGGATAATTTTTTAGATCCATTCTTATCCTTACTCATGGCCAAGCGGTTCACATTATCAGTACTCAAACGAAATCGGGAAAATCTGACAGTACCCTTTTGCACTCAATGTGGAAAATTAGACTATGGCCTTGTTTGTTCTCATTGGAATAAAATGTTTCTCTGAACAATGTGGAACTGCTAATATGGACCAACTCAACCGGAAAATTGATCGGAATCATATGCTCCACGGTAACTTTTGTATGAACCGTTAAATACTCCAGATCCCTATGTAAACAATCATGTGCATTTTATTTTTTTGCTTACAATAAATAACAATCCTGATATGTTGTGTTATCATATCTTATTTGAAGCAACGCTATAGACAAAAGATAATGCCTGTCATTCCATTGCCCTGTGGACTGCATAAAAGTACCAGCCTCCATTACCAGCTACACCACAAGTTTCAAGAACCATAAGCTTGATGCTCAGCCCTTGTGGCTGGACACAAGCCAACACTTGGCCTTTAAGTGTCTCTAAAGCTCTGCCCTCTTGGTGCACTTTAAAATCTCTGCACTTTTTACTCAAAAAAAAAAGCTCTTCACTTTTTAATCACAACCTAAATGTACATGTAATATTGTTGGGGTGTCTCATTGTAGGGAAGCTGATGCTTCACATGCACCTAGGCTTGATGAAATGCATGTGCCTAAGTAAGGCTTGCATTTCTAGTAACTATGTTCAGAAGTCTATTTTCCTTGTCTACCTATCATCGATGCGGGGTTTGACTCGGAAAATACAATCTTTTTTTCAGGATGCATTAATCTTTGTGTCACATAGTAAGACCGAGTAACTTTTTGTGCAGGTGCTTGAAGTGTTTGCAGCAAGTGAAACATGAGTACTATATTGTGAAGAACAAGCTGGAAACTATGATTCGGGTAAATATTTGGAATCCTTATGGTTCTGTATGATCACATCATACAATTTGAGATCCCCTTGCTAGCGTTCTTTTAGGTTGTGCATGGAATGAGTGATGGATTTCAGAACCATTGACTTTCAATTTCCTTGACTCGCTTTGATTTATAAAATTCTAAGTGAATTTCGAATCTACTCAATATCAAGTCATGCATTTTCCATAATAAAATCCACCCGAGATATGTGATTTGAAATTTATCTATTAAATCATTCCTCAAGTCAAATCCGTTCCTCCAAATCAAATTCATCAATCGAAGCACAACCTTGCGTACTTCCTAAATAATGTGGTTTATTTGTCAGATTTTATATATCTGCCTACTTCCAGGAATGACTAGTCGATGCTCTCCTCTGCCCCACTTTTTCCTTTCAATGCCCTATACATTGGCTTGCTTTCTATATATTTTTCTAAACATGTCACCTAATAACAATTTTTTTACTGTACTTATTTTCAAATCCCGTATCCTAAAACCAAAATATCGTAAAGTAATTGCCTTTAATGTATGTAGCTGGAGCGACAGATCTTGGAAGCTGGTGGGACAATTCCATGATACCCTGAACAAAGCTTTTGTTACTAAATCCTGGTATGAAAACAACTTGAGGTTGATGATGATGAAACAAGCTGTTTCTTGTTATTTAAAAGACGCTGAAGTTTCTCGTCGCTCAATTCTGTTAGATGTTGATCTTAGCATCTGTTTATGTGTGTCTGTGTGTATCATTTTCTGTTTCGATCTTATGTTACCTCAGAAGTCACAGCACACTTTCTAGCTCTACCTTGATGACATTTACAGGTCGATTTTACTGCTTTTTTAACCTTAAACTTCATCTTGTTGGGGAGTTTTGTGACTTCCGATTGTGTGTTCAAGAATGTTTGTCATGGGCTTTCAGGGAATTGAACCATGTCACTGCCCCTATTTTTTTTTAAGACGTGAAAGTCTAAAATATTTGAGTCGTTTGAAGAAATGGTTGTTTGTTGCAAAAGAAAGTGCGCAACTACCATTGTTTCTAATTTTTTAGGTATGTTATTATTTTTTGTCCTATTATATAATATGTGTTCGGTCCTAAAATTCTTCCAGATTCGTTAAAATGAAAATATTTGAAATCAAGAAATTTCAGATAAATGATTTTAAATTTTTATAAGAAAAATATATGTGTATTTGCTAGTTTTTAATCATTCCTTTAATAATGTAAACATGGTCTCTTGATTTAAACAATATGATGAATTTAGGACAATAAAGTGATTAAACTCTAAACTGTAGATTATATTTTCAGAATAAAAACTTTTTTGGTACATGTATTTGTTAGAGTTGGTCTTTTGTAAGACGGTCTCACGAATTTTTATCTGTGAGACGGGTCAATTTTACCGATATTCACCATAAAAAATAATACTCTTAGCATAAAAAGTAATACTTTTTCATTGATGGTCCAAATAAGATATATGTCTCATGAAATACGATCCGTGAGATCATCTCACATAAGTTTTTTTCTACTTTTTATTTGTGCGTGAACTTTTATGGTGATCCAATTGATACGTATGAAGTAAATAATGTTAATTTTGATGAGCTATTTAATATATATATATATATAATATATATATATATATATGTGTGTGTGTGTGTCTATAAAGAAACTTATTTTACCTCTTATGACGACAATGATATGTTTAGAATTTATCTAAAATTATGTTTGTTTATATATATACTACATATAATATATGAATAATTTATATACTTAAACTGATAAATATAGAAAATAAATTACAAATGTTTTATTTGGCTAGAATTTTATTTGTGCATACTTTACAAATTTTCTTAATGTGTATTTGGTACAAATATTCAAAAAAATAGTTGTTATAATTAATACTATTTAAAAAAAAAAGATTATAGTTGACTTGAAATATGATTTAAAACTAAAATTATTTATGTGTTATTGTAGTATAATATTACATATAATCTATATATATATAAAAGCAGAGTTTTTGCCAAAAATAGTAATTTTTCTTCAAAATGTCATTTCTAAAAAAGGAAAGATGTATCATGAATATTGAAATATGTGTACCGCAATAAATGATAATTTCATTTATTGTTTGCATTGATAATATCAATTCATTTAGTTCAAATTTGAATTTTATTCATTTTTATATTAATTGAAATATAATTTATGTATTATATGTCTTTTATTATTTTTTATTCAAAATGAAACTAAACTCTATTAAATACATAAACTACATTAAAATTTTTGCATGGATTATATCAATCAATTTAATTTGTGATATGATTTGAAAAAAATATTTCTCATTAGTTTATTAAATTTGATTTAAAAATATTTATTTATCACATGTTAAAAAATAATAATATATATAGTTTCTAAGAAATTAAAGAATTAAATATGTATTTAGGTTGGTGGTCGACATTAATATTTTAAACACGATAAGGACCATGTCATTGTCTTAGGGTAACACAATTAATCGACATACATTTATATTTAATAATTTTTTTCAAAATTAGAGAAAAAATAGTTTCTTATTTTATTTTTTTTATAATTATATTATTTTTTTACAATTTAAATATATTTTATTTTTTATAATAATTAATTTTTAATAATATAATCCCGTGCATCGGGTTAAAAACTAGTATCTGATATACGTAAGATTTAAATATATCATGGGGTAAAATAGGTATTTTAGTTAAGCTGGATACCGTAAAATGGTGAAGTCTCTATTGTTGCTATATTTTGAAGCTTAAGGGGCTAAATTGCTATAAATGGTTAAACTATGATTTGATGGACTGATGGTTTATCTTATATATTGGGTTAAAATATAATGGGCCGATCCGACACACCAAAAAGCATGGACGCGGATACATGGGCCCATTAAATAATTATAAAAGATGTTCAGCGACAGCGTAGCTGAAAGTAAAAAATGAATGCTACCGCCTTGTTTGGTAGGGCCCATTAGCAACGACCCGGTTTACAATTATGATTTATCATATTTGATGAAAAACAAATATATATTATATTTATATATTTGAATTTATAACAAACATAGGATATAATATTTTAAATCCAATCATAATTATCGATTTTTTTAAAAAATGTTATTAAGAAAAAACTACATATTTTTTTATTTTTTTAAAAAAAGTATACAATAGAAAAATTCATGCACGCGAGTAATTGTGTGTCAAAGTATATTTTGAAAAGTCTTTAATCAAGGTTTGGCTTGAATACGGAACTCTCGCATTTCGTTCCACGGCTTTCAAGATGTCTTACTTCTTCTTTCTTTTAATTCTTATATAATCTAAATTAAGTATAATTATAACTTATCCAAACTTTTTTAAATAATACAAAATTCGTAGTGTTATGTTTCTATTTTCTTTTCCCAACAAAGATAGATGATTGCATCTTATCTGACGATAGAAAAACTCTGGTGAAATCGTTTTGTCTGCCAATTTTATATATAACACAGATCTACGACCTGAATCGATTTATACAGATTTTTTGAACAAAAACATTTCGAATTCTCTTTACAAACAGTAGAAGCAATCTTATTTTATCAAAATAAATACAAATTTACACTTTTTCCATTAAAGAAATATCAATTAAATATTTTTCATTCAATTTTGTCAAAATTTCATATCGTCCGAATAAGTGTCGAATTTAACGATATAGTTTAAATAACTTGTTAGACTTAATTTTGTTGTGGAGATGCTAGTACAAAATCAGTAGATGCTGGCTTAAGAATAAAATCAGTAGATATAAATAAGCAGAAAACCAGAAGCACTTGTTCCGCGTTAAAATCAGTAGCAGCACTTATCAAGTACTGCTTAATCTACTTAACAAGTGACTTCTTAGCTAAAACCAGAACTAGAAGGAATACATAACTCGAAATTAACACTAGCAGAATTTTGTGTATCTCAAGTCTTTAAATATTACCGTTGATCTATTAACGTGATACTAGCATTTATTGCTTCATTAAATGCCATTAAATGCTGTGCGGGAACATTTAAGACGGCTTACCATTTTTGGTATGAACTGAGACTGATTGCTTTTAATGTATTCTGCAGGGTTCATTTTCAGCAATAAAACTGAACCACTGAAAAGTCAAAAGAGCCGTTCAGATTTTAGAACGTTGGATGAAGCCTATATATGGAGACGAAGGACTTTTCATGAAAAGAAGTGAATCATTCGAGCATCGCTAGAACTTTCAGCTATCTCAAAAGCTCAACACTGAAAGAGCAGCACACGCTTCATTGCATACATTTGATCACTTGAGATCATATTGTGCTAGCTATTTTCATTATCTCTTCTTAAGCTATTCACTTCATTATCTCATTAATAGAAGAATCTGTAACTGGAAAAGAGTCCTTTCCAGAACTTAAGATCATTCAAGTAGTTGAGTTGTAAAACTAAGAGTTTCAGTAGGCGAAGGGTAAGTCCTGTTGAAGTGGGTGTGTACAACTGCTGTACTGTATTCATCAAAGTCTTTTAGTGATACCTTCTGAAAACAAAAGAAGGGGAAACGTAGAAGATTCATCTTCGAACTTCCAGAAACAAACCATGTGCCATATACTGTTTTTCTGTTTCATTATTTTTCACCCACTAACCAACAGATCGTTTCCGCACATTATCTTGTGATCTGCTGGTCTTTAAACTTGAACAAAAATCTGTTAGTATCTTTAACATGATTCTAGCACATCATTCTGAAAAATCGATTAAGTTTGTCGTTGAGTTTATTCAACCCTCCTTCTAAACTCAACCCGATCCTCAACATAACTTTAAAAGATCAGGTTTATCAAACAAAACTTTGACATGACTTAGTTCACTTTTTTCCTTCTTTATGAAGGCTTCTTAAAGCTGAGATTAATCTTTGAAAAATTGGCACGAAAGCAAGTTACGCAACTTCTCGTGGTCATGCATATTCTTTCCACATTTTACAAATATTATTTTTAATAATTTATACGTATTACTTTTATGGAAAAAACTTGTGTGAGACGATTTCACGGGTCGTATTTTGTGAGACGGATCTCTTATTTAGGTCATTCATGAAAAAATATTACTTTTTATGCTAAGAGTTTTACTTTTTATTGTGAATATCAGTAGTGTTGACCCGTCTCACAGATAAAGATTCGTGAGACCGTGTCACAAAAGGCGTACTCTACTTTTATAGTTCGTTTATCATCTAATCGTTCTATCCGTATTATATTAATTTGCTCTAATAATACCAATAATCTAAAAACTCACTTCTGAAATTTTTATACTCAAAAAATTCTTAAAATAATTAGTTTCCCCCAAAACACCAACTCCACCAAATTTTCAGTCAAAAATAAAATATTGTTTTGTCTAAGTTAATTACGCTAAGTTGTATGTTTGACCAAATAATATCATTTTATTTTTAAAAAAATCAATTAGTATATTCAAAAAACAAAACAGATTTAACAACTTATCATACTAATGTAAACTTTTAAGGCAAAAATTTGTGTGAGACGGTCTCACGGGTCGTATTTTGTGACGGATCTCTTATTTGGATCATCCATAAAAAAATATTAATTTTTATGTTAAGAGTATTACTTTTTATTATGAATATCGGTATGGTTGACTCGTCTCACAGATAAAGATTTGTGACACCGGTCTCATAAGAGACTTACTCATCTTTTAAAGCATTATAAGAAAAATGAAAATGGTAAGGATTTTAAATATTTTAATTCATCAATAGTTTTTTTTAAAAATATTATATTTCAACCTGATAATTACTATATCAGAGTTCATGCAGGCAAAAAAAAAAAAAACATCTTTAACTAAAATATACTTAAAATTGTTGCATTTGATTTTAATCAAGTCTAAATATTATATTTGAACATATGTTATCATATATTATATAATACAAAATTTGTTACAAATCAATTCTTTGATAGCTAATTGTGTGCAAGTACACACATATTATAGATTGGCCTAATAATCTCGGCCATAACATTTTAATCAAGTAAGAAAATAACTGGTACTTGTATCACATTTAAATTGTGAACCTAACAATAGATCCAGCTTAGTTTACCTATATAATAATTTAATATAACTCGAAAATAAAGATATTTATCCAATCTAAAAAATGCCATGAAGGCTCAAGTTATTTAATGGCTACTCAATTTTTTTAATAAAATTTAGACTTCGTGAATTTTTATAGAAATTATGTTTTAATTTGGTAATTTCTTCTATAATTAATATTTTCAAGATCATTTCATTCTTTTATTTAAATAAATAAAAGTCATAAAAGAACTGGGACAGGAGGCAGAGTACAAGTGTACGTGTGTCTCTCCAAGGTGGGGGACGGGGGTTCCGACAGGTAAACAAATAGATGATATCGGTAGTTATTTGAATTTATTATTACAATAATTTTAATTCTAGAAATTTACAAATCATATCACATATATTATTTATTAATATATTTCAATTTTCACAAATCCTTAAATTATCATGTTCGGTACCATGCAACTTGCTGTGCTGATTAGTGCACTGTCGCATCTCCAAAATAGTATATATATATATATATATATATATATTTTATAAGTTATTCAAATAAAATATATTATTTATAATACGAGATTTTTTTATTAAACTAATGCAACCTATTTGGTAACTCTTCACGCTATGAAAAAAAGAATAATAATTAATTACAAAAAATAGTCTATCGATATGGTGCGAAAAACATATTTGACTGATAAGCTTATATATTTGTATATAATCAGGAAGAAACATCACTCTCGTCACAGCTTCTTCCATGGCAGAGCAGAGGGTTAAAGAAACGGTGGTGATAATAGTCGGCGGCGGCCCTTCCGGGCTAGCAACGGCGGCGTGTCTAAGCAACCTCTCAATCCCATACATACTTCTCGAGAGAGAAGACTGCGTCGCGTCAATCTGGAAGAAATACACCTACGACCGGGTCCACCTGCACCTGGCCAAACAATTCTGCGAGCTTCCCCTGCTGCCCATCCCTTCATCTTACCCCACTTATCTATCGAGAATGGAGTTCGTGCAGTACTTAAACGACTACGTTTCGCATTTCAGGATCCACCCCATTTTCCGGCAGGCGGTGGAAGCGGCGGCATACGATGAAGTTGCAGGGAAATGGAACGTCAAGGCTAGAGATTCTGGCACGGGGTCCGATGAAGTGAAGGAGTACAGGTCCAGGTTTCTGGTTGTCGCCACTGGTGAATCCTGCGACGCTTCCTGGCCTGAGATAGAGGGTTTGCAGAGCTTTACCGGTGATATTTTGCATTCGACGCAGTATAAAACTGGGGAGAAGTTTAAGGATAGAAGTGTTCTGGTTGTCGGCAGTGGGAACTCTGGCATGGAGATTTCCTTGGATCTTGCCAACTATGGTGCCGATACCTCCGTTGTTGTCCGAAGCCCCGGTACGTATCTTTATCAGCCAATAAAATATTAAAAAGACATCTCTTTTAATATCCAATTTTCGGGTTTTTTTAAACTTCAGTTTTTCATTCTTCCAAAATACATCATTAATCTAAAAACACGCTTTAATAATCTCAATTACAATCATATAATTTAATAATATCCATGTTTACTAGTGCAGATTCACGTGTTGTCAAGAACTATGACTTCTTTGGGTTTGGTATTGTTAAAGTACTTGAGTTTGTATTGGGTTGACTCTCTCTTGGTTATGATGAGCAAAATTGTGTATGGAGATCTGTGTAAATATGGAATCGAGAGACCAAAAGAAGGGCCTTTTGCTATGAAGGACAAGTATGGCAGATACCCGGTTGTCGATGTTGGAACATATCAAAAAATCAAGTCCCGACAGATTCAGGTTCGTCCTTATTTTACTCACCTTTTTGTTATCATTTGTTTATAAAATCTATGTATCCATATTTTTTGTTAGTGGGATGTATTAAATAGTTGATTTTGTATAATTAAAGAAAGTATTTGATGTGCATAAATAGGTATTACCCGGAATAAACAGAATTAGAGGCACAAATGTGCTATTTGAGGATGGGAAAGAATATGCTTTCGATGCAATAGTATTAGCCACAGGGTTCAAAAGATCCACGAAAGCGTGGCTCAAGGTAAGCAAAATAAAACCCGTTTATTACTTTTTATTTTATTTTTAAAAAAACAGATAAATATTTACTATTTTTGCGCAGGGAGATGAATACCTTTTAGGCGATAATGGACTTTCAAAGCGCAGTTACCCGAATCACTGGAAAGGTTTGAATGGGCTGTATTGCTCCGGGCTGGCCCGAAAAGGATTGTATGGAGCTGCCATGGATGCCCAAAACATAGCCCAGGATATCAACACTGTACTATAAGAACTCGAACATTGTACTCTCGTACTCGGATAATTTCATCTCTAAAACTAAGTACTAAAGTCCGTTTACTGTTAGAATTGCATCTGTCGATTATGTTATAATCGGAGTTCTTGATTTTAGTTGTATTGGGAGATTGTAATTGTAGGTACTATTGTAAGCCAATCGGTTGATTAATATTTCACCGACTAATTTTATGAAATTTCCATTCTAAACTATCTACTCAAAAATGTGGATTTCAATTTTTCCAAAAGATTTTTTTGATTTTTTTTTTTGTTTGACAAACATAGTCCAGGACATAGAGGTCGCATGCGTGCCACATTAGCGTCACATCGAAAAAATATTCAAATCACAAAAATAAAAAAGATAACGTACCAAAATAGACAAAAAATACCAAGAAACTAATATATGGGATTAACATTGCAGTTTCCCTATATACTATGAAGACCGATGATTCAGCAGGTGTTCCTTGCTCCAAACAGCGCCGATATCTTAGTATTCGGGAGATACCTTTGCATGATACATATAATTAATTATTTAATTAATATATGATCTAATATTTTGAACCAGCGCTAACTTAATGCATGTCACCAAATTCAAAACACACACTGGCACGCACCTCTCAGCTATTCCACACTGATAAATATATATTATGTAATATTCTACTCAATTTTTCTTTCTTTATTAATAATGGGTTTTAAAAGTGATTTATTAGTTTGTGCGTCATTAGAATGTGGGAGCGTAGAAGAAATCAGGGATTCTATGGAGTTGGCCATGAAAGAAGGAGCAGATTTGGTGGAACTTTGCATTGCTTCCTTGTCTAATTTCTCCCATATTTCAGACCTTCGAAACCTCTTCCAATCCAGAATCTTACCCTCTATTGTCTCCGTCACCAGGTACCATAATATACAATAGCTCCGTCTAGGTGCATGCGTTGCGTGCATGTGTAAATAGTTTTTTTTTAAGTACTATATTTACATCCGATTCTTTTATATAATTCTTGAAACATATATTTTTTTTTACAAGGACTTGGTGGGTTTTGGTAGTTTTATAAACATTTTTACGTAATTCTTGAAACATTCTAATGATAAAAGTTATTTTTCTAAACAAAATGTGCATCAAACAAATTATAAATTAACTAAAGAGAACGAGTTTACCGAACTTTAGATTTTTTAAATGCGGGTTCGCAATTTTTCCTGTGTTTATAAGTTTCTTGTATATTAATGCTAGAATTAATTTTCCAACTTTCATTCTTGTGAAAGTATTCTGAATTGAGAACTTTTCATAATAAAATTAGAATATTAACATTAATAATGATGATGATTTTCCAAAAATAGTGATGGGATTTAGTCAATAACTAGATACTTGAAAATAAAAACAAAAAAAAAAATTCAAAATCTCCAAAGTCACAAATTTTATTTTGCCTAAATATTTTTATTTTCTATGTTTTTCTTGGTTGAAGGATGTACATTTTTTGTTGAAGTGAAGTAGATATGTCACACCAAAATTGTGTAATATTTCATTTCATTTTTAAATATTTTATTTTGTTTTTTTGAATCATATACAATTTCATTTTTAGTATATAAATTTGTGATATTTATATGGGCTTGAGCTTTGTCTTAGGCTCAATTCCCCTTCAGGTCCATTCGGAAGAAAGTTCGATAAATCTGGGTTACAAATTATAACATGGGCCATGGAATTGGGAGTTGAATTCATCGAAATTGATCGTAAGGTCAGACGGGAGAAACCCATTTCTGAAAACCATTTGATTATCCTATGTTAATTCATTAAAATAATAAATACAAATAATTTTATGAAAATATGTCTTATTTTCATAAAATAGGAGAAGTATGTGAAACCTCGGTCCAATTCTATTGAATTAAATTAAATTCAAATATAAAAAAATATTTTTTCCTTAATTCGGTCGGACCCATTTTAAAATGAACATCAATTTAGAGGATGTTTGATCAGTATTAATTCAAAAAATAATAAAATATTAATTCATCGATGAATTACTATCTTTTTTTAATTCGAGAAATGGCTGAATATTTCAGGAGCACAATAAAATAATAAACTACCAATTTATCGATCGATTAATATCTATTTTTAACTCGAGAAATATCTAAATATTTCAGGAGTGCACTCCAGAATTCATGAATGAACTCAAGAGCAAGAAATCAAACACACAGATTATTGTTTCAAGTTATGTAACCTCTGATTTCTGCACCAGAGAAAAGCTTGGTGATACTATAATTGACATGCAATCTATTGGAGCTGATGTTGTTAAACTGATAATCGACCTCGACTCTATTGCAAATGTAGCACCAATCTTCCACTTGCTAACTCATTGTCAGGTACTCTATTTTCTTGAAATTATTTTATTCGGTATCACGAAAAAGTCGATGTATTCTTTTTATAATAAATATTTTCGGTGGCGTAGTCAGAATTTTATGAATTAGGTGGAAAAAATTTAAATAATATTTTCTAGCTAATCTTATTATTTTAAAAATTATTTTACTTGAAATTTTTTTAAAACAAAATGGGTAATGTAGTATCATTTTATGAATTTTCTATAGTTATCCCTCTGATATTTTTTTATCCTAATTAAACATACAAGATTTAATATACATAAAATTATAATTCTATTAAATTTAATGTGTATTCAATAGTAACTAGTCAAACTCAAATTATCTATAATCTATTATCACTATAGTAAGATTCAAGAGGTAATATAAATTAATATTAAAAAAATATTTTATAAATTGATTTATTCATATTCGTTTAAATTGATTTTACCAGATCTTTTGATTTACAAAATATATATTTAAAAATTATAAGTTTTTATGAACACATGATTCGATTTTATTACAAGTTATTAATATTTTATAGCTTAAAAAATACAATAGGTGCCGTTGATTGCAAGAACTGTGGGGGAAAGTGGTTTAATCAGCCAATTGTTGGGACCTAAATATGGTGCATTTATGGTCTTTGGATCTGTGGGAGACAAAAATGTGCCTGGATTGCCATCTCTAGCTAGCATTAAACAAGTTTACAAGCTAGAGTTTATGAATGTAGATACAAAGATTTTCGGTGTGGTTTCGAGTCCTGTAAGTCATAGCAAAGGGCCTCTTCTGCATAATCCAGGATTTCGACACACAGGATATAATGGGATTTATGTGCCACTCTTAGTCGATGATCTCCAAGAATTCTTTAGTGTGTATTCCAGCAGTGACTTTGCTGGTTTCAGGTGAATTTTTTGTGCTGCAATGCATCCTTGCGTATATACGCTGCAGAACTGAGCATATTTTTTTCAATCTGTAGCGTTGGAATACCCCACAAAGAAGCGGCTGTGAGGTGTTGCGACGAAGTTCATCCACTTGCTTTGGTATTGAAAGTTTTGAATCGCGTTGGTTTGTTCAGAAAGTACCATATTCTAATCATCCTGACGCATTCTGAATCAGTCCATAGGTGCAGTAAACACTATAGTCAGGAGTCCTGCAGATGGAAAACTTGTTGGCTATAATACAGATTGTGAAGCCTGCATAACTGCAATCGAAGATGCATATAGAGGTATGTTTAAGAGTAATGCTTTTTAGCTCTTTCTATTTGCTTTTGCAAAGAAACTTTAAGGCAGCCTTGTGCATTCTGTTGGAAAAATCAGAAAATAGTGTTAAAAGTGAACGAGGATCGTATGTTTCACCCCTCTCTGGAAAGTTGTTCGTCTTGGTTGGAGCAGGAGGTGCTGGTAGAGCTATAGCATTTGGTGCCAGAAGCCGGGGGGCTCGAGTTGTCATCTTCAACCGAAATTTCGGTAAAAAAAATTAAGAATAGTATCCCATTTAAACGGTGAATAGAAATTTTTAATCCCCCAACTTTTTTTAATATTTACTGAAGAGAGAGCCAAGGCCCTTGCAATGGCAGTGTCTGGTGAAGCCATGCCGTATGAACGCTTAAATGATTTTCGACCTGAAAAAGGGATGATTCTTGCAAATGCTTCTGCAGTGGGTATGGAGCCAGACAAAGATCAAACTCCTGTATCCAAGGTTTACATCCTTTCTCCCTTTTACACATAATGTAAAACCAAGTGCCTACTGCTAAATCGAAAGTTATGATGTAACTAAAAGAATCACATCTTTATATCTATAATAAATCAATGGCTAGTCATACATGACAATATGAATAACTATATATCCCACTCCAGCCCATAACAAAGAAAATTACCAGTTTAGAATGCATAGAATTGTGGTATACCAGCATGATTATAAGTTCCATTCTTTTGCTTTTAGGTGGCCTTGAAATCGTACGAGTTGGTATTTGATGCTGTTTATACACCTCGAAATACTCGGCTACTACAAGAAGCTGCCGAGGTTGGAGCCACGGTTGTGAGCGGTGTTGAGATGTTTATCAGACAAGCTCTTGGTCAGTTTAAGCTGTTCACCAATGGATTAGGTATTTAGCTCGCTCTTTGTGGCTTAAGTAGGTCTCAAATATGACAATAGATGTGTTTGGTTACTAATTCAGCAACTGATTTCCAGCTCCAGAGGAGTTCATGCGCAAGATTGTACTAGAACAATTCTGAAGATCAAACAAAAGGGTTCAAAGTATGATTTGAAACAAGGATTTGGATCCTGTAGATGTTCAAGAATGTTATCTTGATCATTTTGAAATTAGTCAAACATTCAAGAAAATGTACTAAAAGTTACAAAATAAGCTTCATGGTTTCATTTGAGTTGATCTGGTGTTGGGAAACTCAAACTCTTGATTGAAGTAAAACCACCATCCACCACCAGATTATGACCATTAACGTACTTTGCATCATCGGACGCAAGAAAAAATGCAGCATTAGCGATGTCACTAGTCTCACAAACAGCTCCCTCCAGCACGCCAAAATCGTGCACCATCTTCACGAGCCTCTCAGAATCGACCCCCAGAAATATTTCTTGAGTTCTTCGATCACAAAGGGGGTCGGAATAGCCATAGGCGATATGCAGTTGATCCGAATCCCATGCTTGCATAGCTCTGCTGCGGCGGATCTCACAATTCCAATTATCGTAGTCTTGGATATTGAGTACGTATGCTGGGCTACGCCACCTACAAGCCCAGTCACACTGGATGTGCACAAAATGGCTCCACTTTTCCTCGGGATCATGACTCGGGCCCCGTGCTTGATCCCAGCAATGACTCCCCTGACATTGACTGCCATAACTCGGTCGAAGGCCGACAGGTCGAGGTCAGCTATGCTTGGTGGAGTATGGCAGGCGATGCCTGCATTGTTGTACATTATATCAAGTTGGCCGTGCTGGGATACGGTGAAATCGACTGCCTGCGAGATATCAGATTCTTGGGTGACATCGCATTGGACGAAGCTGGCGTTTGACCCGAGTTCCCGTGCCGTCTGGTGGCCGAGATCTTGTTGGATGTCGGCCAGCACTACTTTGGCACCATTGGCAATAAACTTAGTAGCTGTTTCTTTGCCTATGCCGCTGGCTCCACCAGTGATTAGAGCCACTTTGCCTTCAAGTTTCCTATGCATCAGAAATATTTAATGCTTTCAACTTGTTTAAAAACATGAGTTTCAACACCTAAAATACTACATAAATTAATGTTCCCTCAACTAAATCCATGTTGCCCCATTATTCTGTCTGAACCATCTTTGGTTATCTTCGCCAAAAGATTAACCAACATTTTCTTAATAAATCAAACAAATACAAGCAAACACTGTTTCCACTAACAAGCAAGGGACAAAAAATCAAATGCGCATTCACCTAAATCGTAAACACCCTTTCAGAAATCAAGCAAACCACGAAAAACACAAAGCAAAAAGATTCCCGTACAATGATCCAATTTACGAAAAGACCATATCAGAAAAATTGAAGTCAACAAAAAAATATTCACCTTCCTGTAAGCTCCGAAAACTCTCTGCCAAAATTTGGAGCCCGTAAAATTCCTGAAGCAAAGCTCCTCCTGAAAACCCATTAATCAAAAAAGAATTTCTACTTCACAGAACCAAAAATAAAACACAGAAAAACAAAAACCAACCTTAACCCAGTTCTCAACATGTTGTTCAATTGTTGGAGAGATTCAGAGTAGAGAGTTTGCTGCCTCGGAGCTCTGATATTTTTAGAGTCAACTTAGTGGAAAGGAGGTGGAGGAATCGCATTTATATGATTAAATAAGACAGCGAGTCTACAGCGGAGGCGACAGCAAAAGATAATACTGACAAAAGTATGTCTCCCAATACATCAGAAAAAGTTTACGCTGTTATTATTATACTATTCTACAAAGATTTGTGGTGGATTTGGGATTATTACAGTAATCCATGCAGAAATATTCTAAGGAAAAGTGTCGAATTTTGAAATTTTTTGGGAGCAAAACATGGTGATACCCTGAAACTTGACATTATATTGAGGTAAGAAAGGAAACTGGATATTGTTATCTAATAATATCTGTAAGACCAACTGACCAAGTGTTGAATATGGAAAGAAAGTAAGATATTTATTTATATATAAAGTAGTTTACACGTAAATAATTTAATTAATTGCATTTTTTAAATTATTTATTTACTTACTTTGTATGAATTAAATATAATAGTAAATTAGATCTCTTGGATAAGTTATTCAACCGAAAGTTAACCGTAATGCTATCATTTTAAATAATTGTACGAAGTCATATTTATGAATGAATAAATTTGATTTACACAAACATGTGTTGTTAGTTAATAATAAATATGTACAAAAATATTTATTTTATCATTCATTAAATTATTAAAATAATTAACATTTGTTAACAAAAAATTGTGCTGGCACGAAATCACTGTTAACATAAAATCTGACTTCTAAAATCAAACGATGGAAATTCTGAATCGATCGTTAGTTATAATTCCTTCGGTAAGTCACAAAAAACTAAGAAATTAATTTAAGAAATTAAAGAAAAGTTCATGAAAAACAACCATAATGATTTTACTATTATGAACTTAAATAAATATTTATACAAGAATAAAATATGTATGAAACATGAATGAAATAATGAAAACTCTACTGAAAATATATCATGTAATTAAGTTAAAATTCATGAAATTTACATATAGCCTTTTGTTTTAATTTTGATTTCATTGATGAGTCCTCTTCTTCTGATCTCCATCCTCGCTTTTGTTCAAATTCTTTCAACCGGTTTGACTAATCTTCCATTATCGTGTGTCAACTTACTCAACCATCAGTTTGAGGATGATAAGCAGTACTCATAGCCAAATGCGTACTCATCGCTTCTTGAAAACTACCCTATAATTTAGAAGCAAATATGGGATCACAACCATATACAATCGAGACTGGCACACCGTGCAGTCTCACAATATTCTCAATGTATAAACGGATCATTCTCTTATAAGGATAAGTCCGCTCATACGGAATAAAATGTGCAGATTTCGAAAGCCGGTCAATAATAACCCAAATAGCATCACAGCCCTTGGGCGAACGAGGTAAATGAGTCACAAAATCCATAGCAATATGTTCCCAATTCCATTTCGGGATTTCGAGACTATGGAGTAAACCTCCAGGTTTCATTCTCTCGGCTTTCACTTGCTGGCAGACAAGACATTTCGAAATAAATTCAGCAATGTCCTTCTTCATATGTTTCGACCAGAATTGTGGTCTCAATGTCAAATACATCTTTCGACCTCCAGGGTGAATACTGTATTTGCTACAATGTGCTTCTCGAAGAAGGGCAGATTTCAAATCAGAATTATCAGGAACTACCAACCGACCATTAAGTCGTAAAGAACCATCATAAGAAATCTGAAATCCAGACTGATGTCCCGCATATACAAATTCTTTCGACTTTTGGATCTGAGCATCACTTCGTTTGGGCCTTTCGTATTTTCGATATCAAATTCGGCTCAATTTGCAATGCTGAGACAGTGACAGAATTCCAATTCGAGTGAAAAGTCCAACTAGAAGTACATATATCCTCATGTACCTTGGCGACACAAACAGAAGCTAAAACAGAATCATGTCACTCATTCATATCTCATGCATTTGTTGCATCGCATGATATTATGTGTACCCCGTTGTATCATACCTTGTCGATAGCCACGTCGGCGGGGAAGATTATTTTGTCTGAGCAAGTTGTGCACAATTGTGTATTGATATATGAGGATAATTTGATATTCCTAAATTTGATTGCCCTCCCAATGCACGACTTTGATTGTATTGTTGGCATGGATATCTTGACGACAAATCGAGCTACTGTTGATTGTTTTCATGGAGTAGTTCGATTTAGACCTATTGATGGACCCAAGTGGAATTTTTATGGCAAGGGTCCCCAAGCCAAAATTCCATTGGTATCTTCCTTAGAAATGTCTCGACTTTTGACTAGCGGGGATGAGGGTTATCTTATCTACGCTATTGATATTTCGAAGAAGGAGCTTTCTTTATCTGATATTCCTGTTGCGAAAGAATTCCCGGATGTATTTCTCGATGAGATTCCTGATTTTCCTCCTCATCGAGAAGTTGAGTTTAGTATTGATCTTGTACCGGGAACTGCGCCTATTTCTAAAGCTTCTTATCGCATGCCACCATTGGAATTGAAAGAACAATTACAGGATCTTCTCGATAAGGGATATATTCGACCGAGTGTGTCACCTTGGGGAGCTCCAGTTTTATTTGTTCGAAAGAAAGATGGTATTATGCGAATGTGTATCGATTATAGGCAATTGAATCGGGCTACTGTGAAAAACAAGTTCCCACTTCCTCGTATTGATGATTTATTTGATCAGCTTCAGGGTACTTCTGTTTATTCTAAGATTGATCTTCGTTCTGGATATCATCAAGTACGAGTTCGAGATGAAGATGTGCCTAAAACTGCTTTTCGTACGAGGTATGGCCATTATGAGTTCTTGGTTATGCCTTTCGGTCTCACGAATGCTCATGCTGTCTTTATGGATTTAATGAATCGTGTCTTTCGAGATTATCTTGACCGATTCGTTATCGTCTTTATTGATGATATTTTTGTATATCCGAAATCGAAAAAGGAGCATGCTGAACATTTGAGACTGGTACTTCAAACTCTTCGTAATAGTCATTTATATGCTAAATTGTCCAAATGTGAATTCTGGATGAACAAAGTGATATTTTTAGGCCACGTCATTTCGAGACATGGCATATCTGTTGATTCTACTAAGGTCGAAGCTGTATTGAATTGGCCGAGACCTACGAATGTTCCTGAGATCCGTAATTTCATGTTAGACATAGACTCGACTTCGCATACCAACCAAATCTTCAAAATAATGACCTTTAACATGAACTCTAGTTTTTTGGGCTTGCAGATCAATTTGAGTCCAATGAATGTATTTATGAAATTATCGAATTAAATATTTATACTTTTTTCAAAAATTAATAATATGATTAATAAAACATAAAAAGCTGTAGAGATTCTATTTGTTGCCTCTCGAAATTGCTTCGTGTGTTTTTCAAATACATACAAGTTATCCTAAAAAAAAGTGTACATGTTGATATATCGATAGATCGTTCAATTTTTACTCATAAAACCAATAATAAATTAGTAGGGAATTTATTTTTATTTTACTTTACATGGCTCTATTATGATAAATAATATGTCTAATTTTCAAAACGAAAAGCTTATAATATATCCTATCCGGAAATCAAATTATTAATATGCATCCAATGGCCCCAAGGGGGTGGACTCTCGCGTGGGAATGAATAGTTCTTCCAACTTGTAAATTGCTGCAGGATAATCATTAATATCAACTTTAAAATGTCAAAGGATACATTATATATACTCGTCATGGAAAACAAGAGATTAAAAGTTGAAAATAAGAGTTATAAATATTAATATATGATGATGTACGTAATAATGTATTTATTTTTTATTATTTATAAAGAGATTTTATAAATAGATCTCTCAATTTGTGAAGAAAAACACAATTGAGTAGACAAAATTTTATAAAATGTGTAGTTTAACATATTCTGTGGGTTTGAGATTTTTAATTTTTACCGTATATTTTTATTTTTAACAATTATTGGATGATCATTAATCGAATCCATCTTTTCACGTAAATTTAAAATAAAAAACTAAAGGGTTACATTATGTATATAACTTCCGTGTCATGATATATCTTTTTATTTAATATCAAATATAACTATATTTTATTTAATTAGATGTTGAAAATATATATATATATATATATATATATATATATATATATATATATAAATTAAGTGGCTTACAAGACTATTTAATCTTATCCAAAATTAAATCACTATATAATTCATCGTCCGAAAATTATTATAAACACCAGAGAAAAATCTTATATAATATATGAACTTCAATATAATTTCTAAAATTGAACTACTAATTTCTTAAATTTCGTTGGGTAATGACATTTGAGCATACAAATTGAACTACTAATTGAGATGTTTATAGGTTGAAAAGCAACTATGGGTTTTGGACTTTTATTTAAAGGAAAACTTTGCTATATAATCTCAGCCAATTATTATTTCAATTTATCATCTTTTTTAAAATTTTATGAAATAATATTTAAATATTTACCAAATTAAAGACTAAAAAAATACAAAAAATTGAAATTATTATATATCAACATCTCAATGAAGAAAATATTATATTTTAAAACTCTCTTATTATGGAAAATGCTAACGAAACCTCTCTTGATTAGTGCACAATTGTTGAGTGCGCGATCAAGTGATTGTCGTTATACCAAAAGATACAATTGTTGGTTTAACAAAATTTATAGTTGTAACGCAGCTCAAATGTCACGTTTCGATTGTTCTATAAGTAAATGTAATCATTGATCCCAATAGAAGTGTCAAAACAGGCTAGCGGTCGGGCCGGCTCACAACTTGTCTCAACCCACCATTAGGTGGGGCGGGGCCGAAAAACACCAACCTAACCCAACTCATCTATTTTAAGTGACGGGACGGTCCAACCCGATGAACTTATGTGTAATTTGGCTGGTTGAAGGCTGGCTCGTAACCCACCATTAGGCGGGTCGGCCCGCCATTTGATGAGTTGGAAAATTATCAATCCAATCCACATATTTTATGTGGCGAGGCGGACCAGCTCAACGAGCCTAGCCCATTTTGATATGTTTAGCTCCTAACAATCTTCTTTGAAATAACCGAACAATCGAACTCGTGACATTGTCTATGATATCAATGATAATCGAGTGTTTGTCATTTTAATTAAAATTATAACTGATGTTAATAATATAACTCAAATATTTTAAATCATATACAATAAAAACGTCATGTTGTAAATGCTTTACTTAACATGGATAATTATTCCACCAACACGTGACTAGATTTTTTTTGTCCAGGTGATTCATCTATTAAAATTTACATTTTAAAAATTTTCATGCATACTTAATTTTTATTTTTATTAAAATAATAAGAGTAAACTATAACAAATATTAAAATTTGGATAAATTGTATTTTATTGGTAAAAAGTTAATTCTTATAATGTAGAAAATAAAATTTTGCATTACTCGTCTTTCCCACCAAACCTTGCGAAGTACTAATCATCTTCCCTCTTCCGCCATTTATCTCTCACAAACTCTATATGGCGCTTCTTGTTTATGTGCAGCTCAATCGAACCCTATGCGGGAGCACCCATTGTTCTTGAACAATCCTAATTTTTTGAGGTAAATGAATTTGTTTGGATCGTTTTGTTATTATCGCTGGTAAAATATTCTGTTTACGAGTTAACTTGTCCTGGTAATCATCACTCTTTCGGGTATTTACCCTTGAACTGCAGAGAATCGTGATTTTGATACGTTCTGTCACTACGCTCTTTACGTTTAGACTTTATATGGATTATGATTATGAAAATTATCCGTATTTTGATTTAATTTAGCGCTTTCTGTTTGATTATTTTAATTTGAGATCAATCTGAAGTATTTCCGAAATGTCGCAATAATGTAAGAGATACAGTGATTTTGTCATTTGAGTGATGGCCCTTTGCTCATGGAAAAGGTAATTTTGCCACAATGTTTCTGATTTAAAAGCAGAATAAGAGGAAAATTGAACTGAAGGTGGAATGGAGGAAGAGTATGAATACACTGGCACTTTCCCCTTGGATGACCCTGTGGCACTCAAAAACCCCACTGCTGAATCCAGGTTGCTGAATCTTGATGGAAACACCGAGGTTCTGGACACATGTGAAACTGTTCAAGATTCTGAAGATTTGATGGAAGATTACGGTGAGAAAGATGTTGTGCTGGATAGTGACGATGAAAGAGGGGAGCAAAATGAGGACATAACTATGTTTAATGGAGACGGTGGCTGTGTAATTCGGAGATCTTCAAGCAGGGATGCCACAGGCTTGGCAAAAATGCAGAATGTTCCTGATGGTAAAGAATTTTCTTGAGTTGCCCGAATTATTTTGTAAAGGGTGATTAGATATTTTATTTGCCTGTGTTTTGTTGATCCCTGTATAAGATCTGGAAAGTGATTTGAACTTCTCAATGTGAAATTTCAACTTCTTTTCCTTTATTTGCAGATGCTAGATAGATGTAAACATATATTGTTAGTTCCATCTACTTCCTTGGTGTTGTACTTGCTCTTGAGCTAAAAAGTAGGTAGTTCAATATGGAAGAATGCTATTGTTGTTGGCTTGTTGCCGTTAAGATTGAATGAATATGTCACAGGTTGTCCAAAAATTTGAAATGCTTGATTGTATTTGTAAAAAGCTTTGAAGTATTTAAATTTTGTATGTAAAGTATCTACTGTGTTTGATCCTTACAATGATGCACCAAAAATTAGTCGCTCAATTACTTGTCATACGTAAGTGCATAGCAGCTATCATTCATTTCAGAAAGTAATGGAGGAAATATGTTTTTTAGGCATTCCTGCTACGATGACACATCATGGATTCAATATAGCTCAATAATGTTTGCTATCCTAGGTTATTTCAGGAGGATGGTTGACAAGGTTATTACAAATATCCATTGCCATTCAACCAGAAGTGTTGAGTGTGATAATGAAAGTTATTTTTTGATAACTCTGGCTAATGACACTGGAAATCAAGATCATCTTGTTATCGACTCTGTCATATCCAGAGCAAAAGATCTAAAAGCAAGTTCCTCTAATGTGGCAGGGACACATTTCGCTCAAGTGAACTCAAACATGGTGAGAGAACATTCAACTGAAAATTCAATCGATGAGAAAGGATTGTTGCTGGACAATCCTAAAGCAATTGAAAGGGTTGTAAATTATGGGTGGAAGCATGCAAAGCTTAGTTACATTGAATCTCCGGAATCTGCAGAATCACAAGGTAAAGCCCTAGAATTTGTAGATCACTACCTCGTGGTTAATGACTTAGGCTCCTCTGCAGACATCAAAACTAGAAAGACTGAAAGGATAAAATCACCTCCTTCATTAAGGTCAAAAGGGTCTCAAAGTTTGGCAAGAAGAGTCAACATTGGATGTAAGGCAAGTAAATCAACAACTTTTGACTTGCCTGAAAAGCCATTTATGCAGGGTGAGAGCACTTCCCTTAGAAGCACAAACAAATTGGTGTATGCGATTGAGGGAAACAACTCTAGAAATTTATCCATCATTCAAGAATCCGATGATGTTTACTCCCAAATGAAGAAGGTATCATCAAATGAAATTTTGGCAGGGGAATATCTTAAGCTCCAACCAATCAGATACAAATTCAGCCTACATTACTGAAAGTGACAATGTTGGATCAAATTCTGGAGTTGGCATTGCATATGATTTTATAAAGGAGTTAGACAAACAGTTTGATGCTGGATCATTCAGGCAAACTCCTGGAAAAGGTGAACATGTAAGTTTCCCGCCAGATACAATGGATGTTGGACTTGACACTCAAATGGCTGCTGAAGCTATGGAAGCGTTAATAAATGAAGCTTCTCCCATGTTCAATACTTCTTTTGCTCATCAAGATTTAGACTGTAGATTTACAGACCCTTCTAGCACTGTAAATAAGAAGACCAAACCAGTACATTATGTCAATTCCAAGGAGGCTTTCATAGGTTGGAGCAACAAAGAGAAGCGGTCGAAATGTGTGAAGATTTCATTGACTGTTGATACGAACAAAAACATATGTTGTTCCAAGGATCATTGTTCATCGGTGTCTAATGGACACCACGCACATGGCAGAATGCTAGAGACTGATGATGTGATAAAATCTGATTCCCCTTCGAAAAGAAAAAGGATCATTGGCTTTCATGATGATGTTTGCAAAATGGCAGTAACTGATGATAGACTCTCAAATTTAAAATCGTGGATCCATCCAAAAGGGAGAAGATTCCATCCACATGCGCTACACCGTTCAAATAAATTGATAAAAAAATCTTCATGTGATCCAGTGGTTGAGAAAAATGCAGAAAAATGTCCTGTGGTGGATGAGAAATCCTATGACAGGGTGGCAAAGCTCCTAGTCTACAGCAGGCGGACGTCAGTTTTTAGCAGAAAGAAAGCATTCAGGAAATTACATAAATCTGACAGGTGATTCGAGTTCCCCATCAGTTAATAATAATGAATGTTCCGGCGGACAAGTAGAGATTCCTATTGATACAGTCGAATCATCGAAAGAATTTAGTAAATTTGTTGTTGAAAGGCTTTCACCCTTCCTTGATACATCAGGTGTCACAAAGTTGGGTGCTTTATTAAACGGGAATTTTGAGACCTCGCAAAGATGTATGGCTAGTAGTGATAAAAGAAAGCAGCCATGTGACCTCCTTGCTAGTTCTCCCCTAACAAAAGAACTCGCAAGATTAGGTTACACTGACTCTCTACCTGATTTTCTACCCAAAGACTTAAGAAGACGAAGAGTCAAGGACAAGTTTTGCATCTTGTTCAGCCAGAACTTGGACACCAAAGTACTCAAGCAGCAGCAGAAGGTACTCTTCTCCCATGGAACCGAGTTTCTCTTAGCTCCACCACTGTATTATAGTCAATTAAAACAGCATAGTTATTTTGAACTTCATGGCAGATTGCTGTTCGAATAGGGATTTCCATTGCAACATGCTGTGCAGAAGCAACACACTTCGTGACCAATAATTTTGTGAGAACAAGGAATATGTTAGAAGCCATTGCTCGTGGCAAACCTGTGGTGACACACTCATGGCTTGAAAACTGTGAACAAGCTGGTTATGTTGTCGATGAAATGCGTTACATCCTCAGAGATGACAGAAAGGAAAAGGAAATTGGCTTCAGCATGCCTGTTTCACTCAACCGTGCCAGACAACAACCACTTTTGAAGGTAACAAGGGCCTTACATTGAAACAGAATCTGCATCAAATTGTAGATAAGTACTCAAAGTTACATTCTGATTGATCAACAGGGCTGTAGAGTCTTCGTTACCCCAAATGTAAAACCTAATGCAGATATGATATTTTGTTTGATCGAGGCAGTTCATGGAGAGGTATGTACATATGTTGTTCGCCTTCACTTCTAAAACCTCCAGTTTCCACCCAAAAAGCAAGTTTAAAGTATATATCACATCGGATTGTTGCTATTTGTTCTTCTATTTCCTTCCGAGGTTGTGACCCAGTGTCCCTAAGGTTTAACCATAACATTTTGTTGGATCACGAAAAACCCACGAAAAGTTTGATGATTCAACACTTTCCCAATGCCCCTCACTATATCTATATACATTTCAACAATATTAGACTAAAAAGTTTGCGACTTCTTGAAACTTCTTCGATACGTTCGTCAGGCAATCAAAGATACAGAAAATACCTTAACACGGGGCGAGTCAATTCCCTGATGATTTATTATTTATATCCAGCGAAGAAGATCATACAATGTGTGTCCCATTTCTCAAGAAAGGTACACTTCTATTCCTCTACTTATTTTCTTGTACGAGCCAATCTTGTTGGCATCACATTTCTATCTGCAGGAGCTTCCATCTATAATTCAGAGCTCTTGCTGAATGGGATTGTAACCCAGAAACTGGAATATGATAGGTCAGTAAAGATTTTAAATTCTACTGTACTTTTTTTGCATAACATAAGTGTGTTTGGATGGAGTCACTGATTGGTTTCAGATCCATTTAGTTGTTCGATGATCTCAAGCGTGGGGATTTCAAATTCACACACTATCAATTTACAGTTTTGTGAATTATGATAGGCATTAATGCTTTTTGAGTGAATATATTTATTTTTTGTCACTAAGGATTGCTCTTACTTGTTCTTCAGGCATCAACTTTTCAAAGAATTTGTGGGAAAGTGACTTTGTGTGTCTGCCCCAAAGGATAGTAAATGTGTAAATACTGCCGGTGACCGGATTGCATTGTGATTATTTTAGAGATTATTACTTGCGGTGCATTTACTTTATATATGCGTTAAAAAATATTTTAATTTGTTAAATTTCAGTTTAAATTCAATCATTCATACTTTAATTGGTTTAACTCCCAAAAATATTTCAAATAATAATTTATAAATAAAAACGACTATACAAGTCGTCGTTGCGGCTCTCAACGATCAAAGTTTATATTCCACCGGCTTTGGATTGATAATTGTAGGTCGTAAAAGTCTAGCTTAGGTTTTTGGAAATAGATCAGCGAATCAAATATCTTATACTTTAACTAGATTCGTAGTTTCTATGTCTGATCATATAGGTTGATTCTATCTTCCATCTACTTTAATTTCAGATATAGTAACTGGACTTTTATCAAAAAAATAAATGTCTAGCATTTATCAAAAATATATATATATACATAACATATAAACAGAATCGTTAATATTATATCATATTTCAGTAAATTATATTTAGTGGGGTGTATTCAATGTAGAGATTTAATGACTTTCAATGATTTTTTTTAAATGATAGATTTCATGTGGATTTGGTAGATTTTTATTGAGTCTTGTAGAATTCACGGATTTGTAAACAGAAGTTCTATTATTTTTGTCTTAGTGAATCCATTTTCACTAAAAAAGAAACCTTGCTTATTTTATATTTATAAATGATCGTTTTCGGACTTTCGCAAACTCGCTCCGGTCTCAGCCCAATTTAAAACAAATATATACCTTTTTGAATGTAATCCCCGAAATGTGAAGCGATAATCAATCCAGCCCTTTTACTCAGCTCCGCTCTCTTGAACGAGTTCTGAGCATCGGCGTCGTGAATCCAATCTCAAGGTCAGTTTAGTGGATAAATTGATTCGGACGATTTGGTGCGTCTCTTCATACGAAGTTTGCTAAAATTGAATTTTCTCATTGATGTAGTTACGTTCGAGGAAAATTAGGGTTGGTCTGTCGTGCTTGAATTAGACTATTTTAATGATATTTTGTGATTTTATTGCGGCAATTTGAGCATTTGGTGTTAAATTTGTGTACTTTAATCTGCTGTTCATTCATTGTCTGATCATTGAGGCGACTTGCCTTGAAAGTGGATAAAAGTTGGGACATCGGATTAAAATGATCGAATTATTCAAAATTAGGGATGAAACTAATAAACATGTGGTCTTAGGAATCTATGTGGTTGTTTTGAGTGTTTTGTTGGTGTTTTGTTATTATTATTAGTATTTTTGCTTTTATGCCGATAACGGTCAGGAATGTGCTGTACTGCTGTATATGGCTGTTGTTTAACTTTGAGTTGTAGAAAACACTTAATGCCATCTGTTGGGAGAGCGAGGAATTGATTGATACAGTCCTGCCATGAATTATTTTATTAGTGTCAAATTTTATTATTGATGTATATTAACTTTCTTGATGATAATCGGATTGGAAAGGAAAGCAAGAAATTACATAAAATCAGAAGTTTCCCAAAACACTTACTCTGTCATGGTCCGCAGCATTGCACACAAGGAGAAGTTCTGTTGGCTGGGAAGAGTATGGCACCAATTAAAAAGAAGAAAAAGAGTAGACTCGCCACCAGATCTACTTCAGAAGAGGTCACTCCTGTCAAGAAGGTCTTGAAAAATAGGGACAAAACTGATAATGCTTCTGAATCTACATCAAAACCGGTAGATTCTGATAAGAAACTATCAGAAAATGGTAACGAGGATGGAAACGCCAAGGAATCTTCTTCAGCTCCTGTAGCCAGGAAGCCTTGCACGTGGCTTAAAATTGATAGGCTTAATCCTCAGATTGGAACCAAAGCATCTGTTCAGATTTCTGATAATTGCAAAGAAGTAAAATCCACTCCTCAAGTTGAAGCCAATGATGACCAGAAAAGGGAGAGAAAAAAAGAAGAAGAACCAAAATCCATTCCTCAAGTTGAATCCCGTAAAGACCAGAAGAGGAAGAGAACGAAAGAAGAAGAAGAGGGAAATTTTATTTCTCAAGTTAAGACCAATAAAAACCGGAAGTGGGAGAGAACAAAAGAAGGGGAAAAAAACAGTTATGAGCCGAATGGTGATGGAAAGAATATCAGCCGAAATCTAGAGGAAAAGGGAAAGGGGCTTGACAATGAGATGCATGAAGCCGCGGAGGAAACGAATGAGAAACAAGAGAAAAATCTTGGTGGATTGATTTTTATGTGTAATGCCAAAACTAAACCAGATTGTTTCCGTTACCAAGTAATGGGTGTTCCAGCTAATAAGAAAGACGTCGTGTTGGATATCAAGCTCGGTCTTAAAGTTTTCCTGTATGATTATGATCTCAAGCTCTTGTATGGGATTTATGAGGCATCTTCTGCCGGTGGCATGAAACTTGAACCTGCAGCTTTTGGTGGGGGGTTTCCTGCTCAGGTTTATTTTCTTATTTTGATATTTTTTTTTGTTGCGTTCCTTCTATTTGTGATATTTATTCTAATACTGGTGGTTTTTACATTCCAAAGGTCCGATTCACTGTACTCAAGGACTGCATTCCATTACCTGAAAGTGTGTTCCGAAAAGCAATTGAAGACAGCTATGATAAAAGGACACACAAGTTTGATACACGGTTAACAGTGAAGCAAGTAAGAAGATCACCCCGGTTTCTACTGTCAGATTTGTTTCATTTTTCCAATCTTTGTCTGAACTTCAACTTTGATGTTTTTCATTATGGTGATTTTTATCTCTGCAGGTGAAACATCTAACCAAGCTGTTCCAGCCTACCCCGTGGCTGAAGTCTACCCTGTTGGACCATGGAAAGCAATTCTCTCAGTACCATGTTTCGTCCAACACAATTCCTTCTCAAGATCCGCGTTTTCTTACCGAGCAAGAATACAGGAGTCATGGTCTTCAACAAGGAAGGCATCTCTTGCCAACAACTGCAGGTAGTGATGCTATAAGTTATGGGCAAGAACAAGAGTATTATCGGAGGATTCCAGCGTCTATGAATAATGTTTCTACAGTTCAGCACCGAGAACCCAATCAACAACCAGATCCACTTTTCCTCAGTGAAAGAGAATACCATATTTATGGCCTTAAAGGGGCTCAGATAATACAAAATGCTGCACCTTCTGTGGCTACAACTAACCAAATTTCCAGAGACCATGGGAAGGAAGCATTCGACCCTTACGGTGAGAACACAACCTCATTGGTGAATCGGTACCTCTCACTTCCAAGAACAGCAGCAACGGCTCCAGATTTGTATCCTCTATCTGGGAGGGAAATGTTTTCTAATGATTAGATTACAAGTGAGCTCAGAGCTCATCTTGGAGTACCAATCGCTGGTGGTGAAAGATCTTTTGCACCATATACTTTCCGTGAACAATCCAACTTCAGTCAAAGACCTCTTCCTGTACTGCGCACACCTGGGGAACCATCCGAATTTCGCCTGGGATTAAATCTCCACCGTGAATCTGAATTGACAGCTGCACCAATCTCGCAACGATACTCTTTTGGAGGGCCATCTCTATCGCGTCACTGATAGTATATGCCATGGTCCATCTCTACTCTCTTGGACTGTAGATTTGAACGGTTTCTGCGCTGGGGGGCCATCTGCAGGTGATTCAAACTTGTCTGTACTTTCTCATGTATCGAGTTTTCTCTAGTTTCAGTTTCAAGATTTCCAGCTCCGAAGTTGTGGAAGCCTATTTGATTAATTGTTGGGATATCTGTTTTCTATCTTACTAATTTAGGGGTGGCAGACGCAGGACTGCACACCGGTATTCGGGCTTCTACTTGGTTATTGAATTATGTTACTTGGGTGGAAAGGCCTCCATCTTGCTTCCTATTTGCAAAAATAGTAGAATTTGTATTCGACTCCTTTGCCCAAACATATACTATCGTAAATTTCAATTTAATATTTAACGTTCATAAATTATTTACTAGGTTGGGCGACTGAAGGCAATACAGAGTGGGAAGTCATTGGTGTTGGCTTTTAAATATGTGAACAATGTTAGGTTTGTCTGTACTCCATAAGAAATTGTTGAATGACCATTAAGCTTTTTTTGTTATTACATTAATAATTGTTCAGCATATTTAAGCAATGAATTAATAGAGTACCCTTCACTGTTAATAATTTAATAATATCGTCCAATATGATAATTAATTGTCATCAACTGATACGAAAGTAGACATAAAATCACAGTTGAGAGTCCAAGTTCTTTTCCTCAAAGTCCTCAAAATATTTTGATTATTTTTAAACGGAGAAGATTATAGCATTTGATCATTAAGTGCATAAAATTACAAGTTAAACATAAAATATATATTGTTTTTCTAAATGAATTGCTTATCTGTGAAAGAGATTCCAGCATCATTCGCTTTTTATAATTGTTAAAATGGTAACAAATGTTAATGGAAAGCTGGGATATAAAAATATATTGCAACAAGAAATATCACAATATTTGTGACAGAAGATTTTAATTCATATGGCTACAATTATGTATTAAAATAACTAGATTATACACGAAAATTATATGTAACATTAATTATTTTACAACAAACAAAAAAGTTATAAATGAAGGCTCGCCATTTATGAAGGAGTAGGTCTCTTGTGAGACGTTCTTACGAATCTTTATCTGTGAGACGGGTCAACCCTACCGATATTCACAATAAAAATTAATACTCTTAGCATAAAAAGTAATACTTTTTCATAAGAGATTCATATCACAAAATACGATCCGTGAGACCATCTCACACAAGTTTTTGCCTTTATGAAGATAAATTTATATTGAATTATTGTTTTACTAGGACAAAAAATCAAAAAGTCACTGCAACAAAAAGAAAAAAGCAAAAACTTGTGTGAGACAGTCTCACAGGTCGTATTTTATGAGATGAATCTCTTACTTGGATATCCATGAAAAAGTATTATTTTGTATGTTAAGAGTATTACTTTTTATTGTGAATATCGGTAAGATTGATCCGTCTCACAGATAAATATTCGTGAGACTGTCTCACAAGAAACCTACTCAAACAAAAAACAAAAAGTAAAGTGCTCCCTTACGAAAATAGAGTTGTTACCTTTTAATGGTTAGAGTTTTAAATTTTTTCTTTTCATGCACAACTCTGTGTAAAAAATTAAACAACATTTTTCGACAAATGTGATTATTTTCTGGCCTGCCTGATCTATGCATGGAAACGACAAAATAATAAATATAAATAAATAAAATTACAAAAAATGACATATCTATATACATATCAACATCCAAATCTTAAATAAACCAAAAATTTATAATCAAAGGTAAGAATGCACACAAATATTTACAATAATAACTTAACCAGCACTTTCTCGAGATAGCTGATTTAATATGATTTATAGAGTTTACTCAGTGCAACCGAATGATATACAAAAACTGAAACTTCTCATGTCATCAAAAAATAATAATAATAGCTTAATATCAACCACCGTGGACACAAAATAGGTAAAAAGAAGAAACCTCGATCGAGGAACGTCCGAGATGCATTGACTTGCTTCATCTGGAAACTTGGACTCGACATTGGCGAGGAAGACCATATTCTTCACTTGGGAGAACAAGAAATTGGGTACCAGTGATTTATATAATACTTATTTAATGATAAAAAATATCACGTCTAAATTTATATAATTTTTTTAACACATGTGATACTTTCATTTTCATGTTGCAATTTAATTGATTAACGTCCACCCAATTACAGGGTAAACACCACATGTCCCACTGTATCACATAAATGTCCTTGATTGTTGCATTGTCTAATTTTTTTTCCCCTTCCTTTTCAATGTTTTTAAAAAGACTCGAGTTTTCAAATCGAGCGATTGGGACGGTCTCACAAATTTTTATCTGTGAGACGGGTCAACTCTACCGATATTTAGCATAAAAAATAATACTCTTAGCATAAAAAATAATAATTTTTCATAGATGACTCAAATAAGATATCTGTCTTACAAAATACGACCCGTGAGACCGTCTCACGTAAGTTTTTGTCTTTTCTCAAACCTTACTAAATTCTCATTATTTAGAAATAATAATCATGAATTTTTCTTTTACAATTCTGCAACTTTATCGAAATCAAGATAATCAAACCAACAAAATCCATGAGCAACAAAAATTTGAATGCAGATTTTCATAAATTATTGTAATTGGATGATGGTTTGGCGGGACAGTCTGGCAACCCCCTACTTCACAGGGATATCTACCGATATGCCATTCTTTAATTTAATTAACTTCAAGCCTCGTCTTTTCTTCATAAAACGAAATCCCGGATTTGCTATTTTCAATCGTCTTCATTGAGAAACCAAACGGCTGAATTCACGTCATAGGATTATTAACGATTTTCATCTTAAGTTTTGAAGACCGACAGTGTCTGTATATCGGGTTTTATGAAACATCGAAGACAATGTAAGAATAATTGATTAATTTTTTATACGACAATTAGATCATGTCGACAAATTCTCTAACTTAAAAATCATTAATATTTAATTATTAAAATCCTTCAATAGTCTCAAACGTGGCATCATTCCATTGAATAGACAAAGTTTGAACTAACTATAAAATCATGTCAATCTTTTTATCTTATTTAAATATGAAAATCCAGAAGCCATGAAATCTCAATTCTAGACCTTTGTTTCTACTTAATTTTTGGAAAAATTATACCAGCCACAGTAAAAAAAAAAAAAGAAAAAAAGTAGGCCTTTTGTGAGACGGTCTCACGAATCTTTATCTGTGAGACGGGTCAATCCTATCGATATTCACAATAAAAAATAACACTTTTAGCATAAAAAGTAATATTTTTCATGTATCACCCAAATAAGATATTTGTCTCATAAAATACGATCCGTGAGGCCGTTTACACAATTTTTTGACTAAAAAAAAAGTGAAAATTATTATAAATTAGTCAAGTACATTCAATGTTAGGGGTTTTGAATTTAAAATTCTAAATTGACTTAATATCTCTTTCAACCAAATGATTGTTGATGGTTTTCACATGTGGTAGGTACTACATTATTATGAAACTATGTGTTTTTAAAATTATTTTATACATTTTCAATGAGCAATATTTGAAACTATATATATGTATATTTTTTTAAAAAAAAGTAATAAATGATATTTATTTATTTATTTATTATCCTTAATAACTGATATTTGTAAATATAAAAAAAATTAATTAAAAAAATTCTAATCGTGGGTCCCATGGATGGTTATTCGAGCAATCCAACATATTATCCTTTAGTACACAAACACATCAGTCCGAATTTACTATTACTTTGAGCTCAGTCAACCGCTGACTTTATCTGTTTTGGGCTAAACCGTTGGAACAAAAACCCGAAATCAGTGGCATCTCGTAATTAATTACCAAAACGAGGTCAATTCCGCTCCTTCTAATCATAATAAATCCACTCAAGATCCCAACTTTGCCATAACAAAAATTCCCAATTTCCCTTCGTTACAGCGAAGAGTCAGCCAACAACGAAGAACAGATCCGAAAATTCGGCGAGATTTGGATCATCCGTCAAGTGTTTGAAGAGATTTTTTTGGAGAAAATCGAGGGTAATTGTTGGATACAGGGAGAGTTCTGCGCGAACGTCAATGGCGGAAGCTGAGCAGAGCGTGAAGCTCTTTGTTGGTCAAGTGCCGAAGCACATGACGGAGTCGCAACTCCTCGCAATGTTCAGGGAATTTGCGATTGTGGACGAGGTCAACTTAATCAAAGAGAAGGAAACGCGTGCTTCGCGAGGTTTGTTTTTTTCCTTCTTCTCTATCGTTGCATGCTGAGTTTGAAGTTTGTTTTGGTGGATCGGATTGTGTGGTTTTGAGTATTTTCGGGGGATTTACGTTTCTGAAAACCCTAATTTCTTTGTGTTTGGATTAGGGTGTTGTTTTGTGATTTGTCCTTCGAGAGAGGAAGCGGACAAGGCGGTAGATGCGTGCCATAACAAGAAGACGCTGCCTGGGGTTAGTTTAATTTTGTTTGTGTGCTGTATTGTCACACAGATTGGACAATGTGCTTGAGTGCA
This sequence comes from Primulina tabacum, assembly GCF_025594145.1. Taxonomy (NCBI): domain Eukaryota; kingdom Viridiplantae; phylum Streptophyta; class Magnoliopsida; order Lamiales; family Gesneriaceae; genus Primulina; species Primulina tabacum. Next base: position 1,495,041 of record NC_134551.1, read on the forward strand.
CACGGTAAAACTTGTTGATTAACTTGATTTAATGTAGAGTTTAGTTGTCGACTAGCTGTGCATGAATGTTTCTTATTAGGGTTGTCGTACTTGATTATGGTTTGGTGGAATTGATGGTTTCTTGAAATAAATGGTTGTTCGGCTTGTTTACACTCTAGCAAGATTTTACGAAGATAAGTGTAACAGTGCAGTGAGAAAGTAGATTATTAATATTTTTTCTAATTTTCATAGGGAAGAAGCAGAGGTTAATATTATCAGTTGAAGTTATTATTTCATGCATGGGTGCTGAAGTTTATATCTGCTTGTAGAGTTCTTTTAATAGCACAATGATAAGGTTAGTTGGATTATAAGATTAAGAAATCACATCGGACTACAGAAAATGCTTGCTGATTTGGTTGAGATTTTATTCTCCATGATAATTTGCAAGATCCCAATTCATGGATTGGATTTTGACCTTGCATTTGGTTGAGGAGAATCAGGTGAACTTTCAGGATTTTGTTTTTGTTTTTTTGATAGGTGAACTTTCAGGATTTGTTGTTACAAGATGGAGTTATTTGTTTGGAATAAGTTGGAAGTGATATACGATTCGCATGTACGGATTTAAAATACTGATGCTAAGTGAGCAGGAGTAGTGCAATATTAGTGGTTAGGTAATGAGATTATTAGATACAGATACTTAATTCTGATATTTGGTTAAATTTATATGAAAACTGATATTAGGAACAAGTGTTTGTTTGAGAGACTGGGTGTAATTCTAAATGATGGTATAAATTAGTTCACTTGTCGTATAATCAGGTTGCATGCAAACCCCTTGACTTTGCTAATTACTGATTCCTTGTGCATAGATGCATATTTTCATATTTTGTACTTGTGGAGGTCAATAGACCCAACAATAACGAGAGATTTGTTTGACTGGCGAGAAGACGGCCGAGAACTGTCGATGTCAAAAAAATTTAAAACGAGTCAAAATCAATCAATTTAAAAAATCCTAGATATAATAAAAGCACATCTCACTTTTTTTATTTACTTTTGGTTTCAAGTGTCCTCCACCATCGGCCACCACCTGTCTCAAACCACCTCCCGCCGCCACTTTAATTATCTTGTTAGTTTGCATTTATATATTTATTTGCACTTTTTCTAGATCGTATTATATGGTATGAAGCTTTTTTATGCATAAATATTATTTAATTACATATATTACATAAAAAAACACCTAGGCGGTCGAGACAGTCGGCATTGAGTGACCGCCCCGCCACCGCCTCTCCTCATTTAAAATATTGCTTTATAGGTTCAGTGAATCATTGAGCATATAACTGAGCTGTTCGATTTGGATTTGCCCATACATATGCTGGATAAGGATTTGTGCTGAATTTTTTGAAAGAGAAACTCTGTGTTTCCAATTTGGAAATGCGTTGTGGAATTAGCATTAGTGAAGATAGACTGTTCTTCCATTTGGAAAACTCGCTGTGTGTTTTATGTATCATGATTTTGCCTAGCGTGCATTGTCCTCATTTTCGTATAATGATGATGTGTTCTCTTTCCAATTCAGGCATCTAGTCCGTTACAAGTTAAATACGCTGATGGAGAGTTGGAAAGACTAGGTGTAATGTGATTTTATTTTTCTTTTACTTTTTTTAAATAAAATATTCCTTTTAATTATGGCAGTGCTTGTTTTTCGCTGTTTAATATAAGTTTTTATTCGTTCTCCTTTCCTGCATTGTTATTCTATGCTGTTTCTTATTTCAAAAAAAAATTCAGAGCACAAGCTATTTATTGGTATGCTCCCAAAAAACGTCTCGGATGCTGATATCTTAACTCTATTTTCGGAATATGGAGGGATAAAAGACTTGCAAATTCTTAGAGGTTCCCAGCAAACTAGCAAAGGTGAATTGGATACAAAATCACTTTTTTTTTCTGTTAGCTTATGCATATCAGAATTATCCTGTTAAATCCTAATCCAGGAACTTGTTTATTGTAGGTTGCGCTTTCCTTAAGTTTGAGACAAAAGAACAAGCACTTTCAGCCATTGAAGCTTTCAATGGAAAACACAAAATGGAGGTTTGTTTCAGTACGAATTTGAGGTTTATCACGCATAAAAAATTTGTGATTTTGAATTCATTATCGTGCATTTTCATATGAAGAGCTAACAGGTATCCTTGATAAAGCATCTGGTAGATAAGTTCGAAGCTCCACCTTTGGTTCCTAAACCCTGGAAACTATTGTTTTTTTTTGTTTTGAGAATTTAGGGGAAATAAAATGTGTTTGGTCTTGTTTGGGAAAAATATAGTTCTTATTATACTTGCGAGTTGTTCCTGAAATTTTTAGAATTGTTTTAAAATTTTAAATTGTTGTATTTGGAGTTATAAATTATAATACTATATAATAACAGGTATTTCTGGGAAGTTGAAATAGTTATGTTGGAGATACCAAGTGGATGGAATATTTGTTTTTTTGAAAGAAACTAAAAGTGAATGATGGTGTTTCTCTTTGTTTTGGAGGACTCAAAATTGTTCACAAGAACGGACATGGCATTAATTTTTTGTTTATTTTGATGTCAAATTCTTCTACCTAGAATAAATATAAGAGGAAAGTACAGCTGGAGATCTTCGGATTTGATGGCTTACCACTTGTCAATATTCTTTGATTATTTATTTTTTACACATCGGGTAAGAGGGACTGAAATTTGGTACCTAACATTTATTTGTGGGTGGTGCTGTACAACCTAGAAGCTGCTGGCATAATATTTCTCATTCAAGTAAAAGTATATATCCCCCAAAATTAGTCGAGCATTACTGTTCGATTGAATTGTTTAAATTCTAAACTTGTTGGTCTTTTGATAGGGTTCAACTGTTCCTTTGGTAGTCAAGTGGGCTGATACAGAAAAAGAAAGACAGTCACGGAGGGCTCAAAAGGTGATGTCGCAGACATCAAATCCGATTAGTGCTGATTCCAGGCAGCATCCTTCTATATTCGGTGCCTTGCCAATGGGATATATGCCACCATATAATGGATATGGGTATCAGGTTTTTGTATTCTATACTTGAAAAAGGACCGAATTGTTTCACATATGCTACTATTTCTAAGTCTTAATAAAAAATTTATTTAATGGACTACTTTTCTCCTTTTGGCACTTCTTGTTGATGCTGAAGGTACATTTACATCAATTTATGCTCGCCTTTGTAGACCTCGGGGACTTACGGACTCATGCAGTATCGGCTACCACCATTGCAGAACCAACATGCGTTCCATAATCTAATTCCACCTTTAAACCAGGGAAATGTGACGCGTGGAGTCACACCTGACCCTTCATCTGGAATGACCCCAAGAAATTACATGCCACCAGCTAGCTATGTAGGATCTACTTATCCAGCAATTCCTGGAGTTCAATATTCTATGGCATATCCCGGAGGAATCATGGGCAGTCGGCCTCTAGGGGGCCCCACCGGACCGCTATCACCTACTACCACCAACCATCAATCTGCAGCATCTTCAAGTGTCAATACAAGTTCTGGTCAGATTGAAGGTTGTTGAAATTATATTCAAGAATCTTTACTGCTTTATTACTTTTTAAATACACTAACAAGATCAATGTTTCTTCTTACGGATTTAAAGCAGGTCCACCAGGAGCTAATTTATTCATTTACCACATTCCCCAAGAATTTGGGGATGACGATCTAGCAAATGTCTTTGAACGTTTTGGTAGAGTAGTGAGCGCCAAGGTTTTCATCGACAAAGCAACCGAAGTCAGCAAATGTTTTGGTATAAACTTTCTGCATTGCAAATAACTATATACAAGTAATGCTCATCCTTTTCTCATAATTGTCTCATATCTGCAGGATTCGTAAGCTACGATTCGCCAGCAGCAGCGGATAATGCAATTAACACGATGAATGGCTTCCAATTAGGTGGGAAAAAATTGAAGGTTCAACTTAAAAGAGACAATAAGCAAAACAAATCTTTTTAACTTCATGTTCAGCCACACAAGAGCGCTAACCACCATTCGAGATATCAGAATATGAAAAAAAAAAGGATGTCGAGGTGGATCTATGGTAATCCCACTTTTGTGCCATGGCCAATCTTTGTAGGACTCCGGTCCCAGAAACCTATAATTCCTGAGGAAGTTTGTGCCGCTGTACTTGTATTGTAACATTTAACACCAATTAGACATACTATTGATTTATTGATTTTATTAAATTTAGTCTTCTTTTGCATTATTTCGTTGCCAATTTCAGTGGATATTTCTCTGGTTTTTTCTTATGATAGTGTTGCGTCTGTTTTGGCTTTTTAAAAATTTACTTTTGTTTCTATTACGTCTTCTGCCTTTTCTCCTTGTTGTGGTCCTATTTTCCAGTTTGTCATGCCAAAGTTGCGGCGCAGCCAACATTGGAAAGTATTTGCATGGGCGAAATTTGCTCTTTGTTTGGTCATTTTTTGAGTCAGTTGGGTATTTTTTCTGAATTCAGAATGCCCATTTCGTGGAAATTTCTATTCTCTCTCGTTTGGGCTCAGCTAATCTCATTTCTTTTGTCATCATTATAAAAATATCAATATTAATAATGGGTATTAATCATCATGATAATGATAATAAAAAACTTCTTGAACAAATTTTTATTTTTACCGAAATACTTTAAAAGGAATTCGTTCGTTTTGTATTCTTCATCTTAATTTCATTTAAGATATTCTATTATAATTAATTTATTCCTTTTCTATGCCTTAAGGATGGTCAACTATGCTGCCATCCTTACTAGAAAAAAAAAAGGTTATTAAAAAAGCCAAACCACTGTCTGCTTTTTAAAATTGTGCGTTATAAAACATTTTTTTTTTAAAAAAAATATAAGAATTTGTCACCAAACTCGATCAACATTTCAATTATTTGGGATATATTCAACCAACCATTGTGTATATTTTCGAGGCCTAGTAGCATTGCAAAGGGTAAACATTTTAACAAGTCGAACTGATTTAAAAGTTCCCCTCTAAAAAAAACATTGCTTAAATTACATAATTCATTCCTAACATCGAAATTGTACCAATATTTCTAATTTATTCCTCAAGTCTCCTCGTCAAAATCTGAATACTATTTTTTCAACAAAAAAAAAAGGTTTTCAGGAAAGAAAAAGATCAACTTACACGCGCATTTCAGATGTTCTGAAGTCAAATAGTTAAATCATATTCGTATTTGCGTAACATAATATATGCAAAATGAAATGGCAATGGTTTTTTTTTTTGTTTTTTTACAAAAAATAAAAAAATTAGGCTTAACATATTCTATCAATAATGCGTATGCACCACAAATGTTTTTTTTATCTGTACTATATTATTATTAAGTTTGAGAAAGATAATGTTATTTCTATACTATGTATACTATATATTAACTTTAAGACGTCTATAGTATTTAATTTTGGTGTCGTGGTGAATTTTATAAAATACCAACAATATCTCTTTAAAATTATAAAAATACTCTATTTTCATGTAGTAAAAAAAACTATTTTAATGAATTTGTTTATTTTCTTATCATTATTCCATCCATTTTTCAAAAAATTAAAATTGTTAAAATATTTTATTGAAACTGTATCCAAATTTTTTAACTTTTAAATGATTATATCATTAAAAATTTATTATGAAAAACAGTAAATTAAAAATAATATTAAAAAACATCACATTTATGTACTAAGGTTGCTCGTACTATATTAAGTGAGAGGAGCGTACCGATAAATGTGATGTGTCATCAATTTTGGCAGGGGCGAGGGGGCCACATTTCATTTATTTAAAAAAAACAAATTAGTATTTTTAAATTTTTAATTTTTTCAACCGACATTAAAAATAGAATAAATTTTTATATTTTTGTTTTTTTTATTCTCGTGTTTAAAAATTAACAATAAAACAATCCTCACATATCATAATTAAGTTATTAATGTGTATTGATTGGCTTATCGTGGAATGTTATGAAATTATGCAACTTTAAGATAAAAATTAAACAGACTCCAAAATTATATTAAATATTTAATTGTGATTATTCGAGTTGCAATAATATTGTTTTATAATGTATATGAATTTTGACTTTTGAATTTTTACCCAAAAAATCTATTGTTGCATACTTTTTGAATAATAATCAATTGGTTGAAATGTTTGATGATTATTGATGTGCAATTAATATTTGGCTTGTTTTGTGATTTTTCTATTTATAATAACCGAAAATTGAATAAGTATAAATTTGAAAAATAATTATTTTTTGTAAAATTTTGGGAATATTAAAATTTTCTAGTTAAGTAACCTTAAAAATAAAAACTGTCAAAATATTTATAAACCAAAAAAGTATATATAAACAAATAACGAGCGAATATCAATTACAGTCTATGAGTGAATAAAATATCAGTTTCAACCAAAATAACAGACCAGAATGAATTAATTTGAAAATTCGGTTCAGTGTTGAGGTGCAATAGTTGTCCTTACTGGTATAGCAATCGAACCATGATGTTTGGAGTTTTTCATATAAAACCTCGAGTAACCTAACAAACTAAATTTTATAATAAAATTAATATTATTAGATTTTCTAATAAAGTTTATATGGATATAACTATTACAATTTCCAATAAAATTTAAATTTATTTAATCCAATTTTTATATTTCACTTTTATATTTAAAACATGATTATTTAAAAAAATTATAAAATTTCGGTTAATTGTGTTACTGACCGAAATAATCGATTTTTCGATTTGGTTTATTAAGTTTTCATATTAAAGTTCGGTCGATTCGATTTTTTTTAAAAAAATTAGGTTAATTCGATTTTAACTAGACTTGTTGCTGTCTAACATAGGATGGAGCCAGCTCTTTATACTTATGAATCTCGACTCCGCCTCTAATTTTGAAGTCTCGTGAAATCTTTCAACTTATTTTCCAGATTCAAATTACACAGTGAATTTTTATTATATTTAATATAAATAAAAATAATTAAAAAACGACGTTACAGGCGCGTAACATATGGACATGACATTTGTACTATATAATTTCCGAAAATAAGAGGTGGAAAAGAGGAGATGTCCCTCCCATCCACGTGAAGTTTGTCGTCTTGCAAGTAAAAATTTGACAAATGAACTGAAACGTTTAAATGGTGGAAAATATTTCGTGAAGTTAAATTGGACAGACCTGGAAAATGCGATTTCTTTTCCCTGCATTTCAAATTAAACCTTTGTCTAAAATAAAGTCCCATTTTAATTTGTATTTTATTTATATGAAAAGCACACATGAAAGCTAATCTCTGACATTAAAAATGCTAATGTACTAAAAAATACGAGCTTCGTTTTAGTATTTTCAACATGCTTGAAAACTTATTTTAATAAATATTAAGAATTTATCTAATTATGTTTTATGATTCCGAATTTATTTTTAGGGTTATGGAAATCATTCGATATTCTATAAAATAAATTATCTCTCACTTGTTTTAAAACTTTCACTCGGAGAAAGCTAACAAGGGAAACACAAATAAATTTAGCAATTTCTAGCAACATCAATACACAAGTGCGATAAATTTTAAAAAATATATTGTTAATTTTTTTTTTAAAAAAAGTTAACTAATAATTTATTGCATGATAAACATTAAACACCTGCGCTTACACCCAAAAATATTTAATAATATTTTCTCTCGCCTGGTTATGGTTGTAATTTTATTATGAATGAAAAGTAATTTGGTTCAAAGTTATTAAAAATCTTAATTTATCCCAAAAAAAAAATCACCAATCATTTTTTTTATCTTTATATACTAATAATTCAATAATCATCTTCCGAACCATAGAAAAGTCTCTTGTGAGACGGTCTCGCATATATTTATCTGTGAGACGGGTCAATCCTGCTGATGTTCACAATAAAAAATAATATTTTTTAATAGATGACCCAAATAAAACATTCGTCTCACAAAATACGACTCGTAAGATCCTTTCACACAAGTTTTTGCCCCGAACCAAATGTAACTTAAATCTATTATATCATGAGTTAACAAATATTTTTTATAATATCACTTCCCTGTACTAACATTATTTTTAAACAAAATGTGACAATATAAAAATGAACACACAAATTTTAAATCACACATTATTTTAAATTTATTATAATTTTCACACAAAAAAATACTTATAATTTTTAAAATTATATATCACATCAAACTTTAGTCTATATGGATGCCTCTCCAGTCAAGATTTATTAATTTTATATTAATATGTGGGTCAAAATATGCGAAATAAATGTACAAATTAATGTTGCCAGCAAAAAAGTCAGATTATATTTAATTGAGTTTGGCGTGTGTGAGACACCGAAGGTCCACATTTGCTTCTAGAAGAAACGTCTGCAGCAGTCATTCTAGAATATTTGGGCCCGTAAACACATGGGCACCTGCCTGCCCAACCAACCAATGTATAACACATGTATCATCTATTGTTTTTCGGTATTCGTGTGTTATGATACGTTTTTTTCATAATCGTATTCTGATTTTTTCGACTATGCTCGGTGTATTTGTATCTGTAAATTTCTTATCTTTTAATGGAATTAGTTTCATTAAAAAAAAAACCAATGTATAACACACACAGAGAGAGACATATATATATATATATATACTGAAATACTCGACGTAACATATGAGTTAGGTTCCATCCCATCATGTCTTAGTGAGGGGTTAGAGAGTTTGGCAAGAGGAGATCTGTCTTTCACATTTCTAAGTCAGACTCGTACGTTTTTACTAGTTCGAGTGAACAAATATATGAATAGTCAATTAAAAATTGATAAGTATGCTCTATACGAACTTTTAATTTCGAGTTTAAACTCGAAAATCTTCACAACTTGACTGAATTTATTTCATTGTCTGCCCACGTGAAGGATTATTAATTGAAAAGGAGTGAACAGAAAAGGTCGGTCGCCCAAAACATAACCTAAACAAACAGTAAACGCACAACATTAGCTCGCCAAAGTGTCAAAACAAGACAGCCCATCCCACGCTTTTTCCCCACATTTTCTTCACCTATCCACTATACCTACACACATATATGTGCAGGAAAGGATCGAAGAGCGTTTCCCTGTAATTTCTTCGATTGAGGAATTTCGATTACCATGAATTGGGGAAGAGTTTCGTTTGATGCATCTACTTACATGTTATTCGAGGCGAGCGGCGATTCCGAGGTCGAATGTGTCGATGTCGCCGTCGGAGATACATCTGAGGCGGAATCAGAGGACGACGCGATGTCCTGCAGCGATGGATCGTCGCCTGAATGCGCGGATGTGCATCTCGAGGTTGACGCGGCAGATGGAGGCTGCTTTGGTTTTAATTGCGAAGATTATGATAATGTCGGCGGATGTTTTGGATGGCAGGAGGACGATGGGGTAGAACATCGTGGCGATAATGATGGAGAAGACGGCGTGGTTGATCAATGCTTCGGTGGACGTACGGCGGTGGAGCCGCCGGAGGAGGCGAAGGATGAGATGGAGGATTCGAGAGGTGGGAGAGAAAGTGATCGGCTTTTCTGGGAAGCTTGTTTACAATCTTAAATTTATTTATTTTTTTTGGTTTTTTGAGATTCAAAAAATAACGAATCTCTGGTGAAGTAATTATGATGAAATGGATGAGCAGGTCGACTGTTTCATCGGATGGAATCAATAATTTTTAGTGTTTAGAAATTTGAGTGTAGATAATGTCTGCGATAGCACCTGCAAACAATGAAAAGAACTCGTGAATGGTCGTCGGAGGATTGTCCGGTATAGTCACTCCGATGCTAAAGTCAACAGGTTTTGAGATGAAAACAAGTAATATTTGAGAGAAATTATGTAAGTGTTTGAGAGTTCAAAAATTTCAGATTCTATAAATGATATTAATATCTAATATTTATAGTAGAAAAATGGGTATGTACCTCGTTTCCAACGTCACCTACTAAATATGATAAGTCGGCTGCTCATACTATAGCTATGATTTATATAACACTTCAACTCCAAGTTGTTCTGACATATTAGACAGTCTATATCAATTACACTTGAGTGCGAGGTTGCTCAGGTAATAAAGTGACCGGGTGCTTTCATGAGAGCCTGGGTTATTGTCTACCCGTAAAAAGAAGAAAAGGTCTTCTGGACTATCCACTTAATATCTCGGATCGATCTATTAGCAGTATCCTCACGAGGGTATTGTCAGGAAATTTGATGCATTCTTCGTACACATACAAATGCATGTATACGTATAAGAAATATAGAATATTTGGTATAAAAAGTGATCATTGTAATTTGTACAAAGCTTTGCAATTGTGAAGATACTGATTTTTGTTTTTACTTTTTAGCATTAATTAAAGATTCTCATTGTTATTAACACACATGTGATATATTACATAAATCTTTTATCTGTAATTTTTTTCATAAATTCTGACATTGCATTCAAATCTCATTGTAGTTTAATTAACTTAAATAAGAAATCAATCGTGGTAGTAAAAAAAATTATTATCCAAGCAAACATATTTTTATTAAAAAAAGATTATTTCAATTTAAATATTATATTATACAATATAAATAAATAAACATCTTTTTTATATTACTCATTCGTGGGTTTATTAAACTTTAAATTTCAACAAGTAGAATCTCTAAAAAAAATAATAAATTCCCCATCATCAATAAGCATATAGGTTCAAGATGCAGGAGGCAACCTAGCTCGATCGACGGGATATTTGAGAGAATAATTTTGGTCAAACTTAGTTTTGTTAAAACGATCATTTTCAATTGTATTCGAGTGTTTTCAATTATACATGAGAATGTCATTTTTTTTAAAAAAAATTTGTTTCACCAATGTTATTTTGCAAACAACCCCTTGATTTGCAATATACTAAATATGATATTGATTACAATTTCTAAAATTATTAATTTAGGCAAATTCAACATATCAGGAAATAATTTCTTATGAAACGACTCGCATTCATAAAAGAGCAGGTATCTTGTGAGACGATTTCATGAATATTTATCTGTGAGACAGGTCAACCCTACCGATATTCACAATAAAAAATAATACTCTTAGTATAAAAAGTAACATTTTTTCATGGATGACTCAAATAAAAGATCCGTCTCACAAAATACAACCGTGAGACCGTCTTGTATAAATTTTTGCGCCCATAAAATTACTTAGTCACATTATTTCAAAGAACTTATAATTAATTACTGGCGTGTTGAAATAGAATCATTAGTTACTGATTCTTATAAAACACACTCAGTTACCCCACTCGACATGTATTACATTTTTTGCTACACAATTACATATGGTATAACAAACCTTAAACTCTAATTATTTGACAAGTTAATATTTATATAATTGAAATTGATATACAATATATATTTGTGTAGCACAAAATAAAGAAGATTTCATTCAGAGCAAAAGGCTCTGGGGTTCAGCCCTGAACTGAAAAGTGACTTACAACAATCAGATTAAAATCATTGCAACATGATGAATTCTAAGACTTACCACATAAATTTACAGAAAATATGTCTAGCTAGTCAAACAGATGCATAAGGATCACAAGACTGCTCAGAGATCACAGATTCTGCATGGTTCACCCACGTTGCCGGACATGTTTCTTGAATCCATTTTATGGATAACAGAAACCGAACCTGTTTTTGAGTCTTCACCGTTACTCGTGCTAAGTCGAGAACTCTCTTCTCTGTTACCGGATGATGTAAGATAAGAATCTGCAATGAACGTAGAATTACTAGTGGGACTCATATGCCCACTACACAAAATACCTTCTAATCGTTTCCTGAAGCCGTTTTTGGCTGCAGTCTCATTCTCATCTAGTTGTCTTAAGAAATTCTCTTCTATCTCGCTCAACGACTCTACTTCACATTTGTCATCACTGCATGGGCTGTACAGAGCTCTCGAGTCATCCTCTGAGGCCTCTGGGGTCGGTTCATGGCTGGTTTCCATCTCATGTCGACTTTCGTATTTGCCATCACTTCGTGTATCCAAAAAATGAGGCGACAAGGGTGAGTACCCTTCGCCAGCAGCCTCCTCGCGTTGACGCAGTGTTCTAATTATCAACGTCTTCAGTAAGTTCATCACTTGAACAGCATGCATGAGAGCTGTCAATGGATCTGACATCTAGCAGAAGACAGCAAAATTAAATCAGCTCGGTCAGTTTAGGTAGAAATTAAAAGAGCAGAATTCGAAGATAAACGTAGATGGTTTTCATGGATGACCTGAGTCATGTTTGGTGCAAAAACCATAGCGATATTTCTTGCATTCATTTTGTTAAATTCTTCTACCTCGACAACATCAGCCATGAGGTCAATTGCCCAGCCAAGAAGTGATTTTTCGGTTGGTCTTAGCTGATTAACAAGCTCCACACATTCCTCCTCTTCAACACTGCATTGCAAAACCTGCTCAGGCGAAAGCCCATCAAGAACACCAGATGGGAGCTCCCGAAACCAGGCTTTGATCAAACCTGCCAAGCAGTGGACTTCAATGTCTTCAGGCACAATGCCCCTGTTGAGCTGGTCTCTGACATGTCTCTCTTGGCTATTCTCCGGGTTTATCCGAAAAATTCCCTCAGACTACAAAGATTTCAGATACAGAAGTTGAGAACTTAAAGGTCACAATCAGAGAAACGTTTGGCATGAATTGAAGTCAATGTTAGCTCACCTCGAGACCACCTTGTGCATATAGTCTTTCCTGCATTAAAAGCAGAATAGCTGGGACACTGTTACCTCGTGCATCATACGAACATTGCATTGAGTCTGCAGAGACGCCGAATACACTAACACTACAAAATTGAATTCAAGAAGCCTGTTTGTTACTTGCCGAATATAAATTTTAAAAAACCAAAAATTTTTGTCATGAAAACATAATCTCGTTCTCAGCAAGTTCTAGTATTGGGATATGGCAACAGTGCTGGATGAAATTATAGATATAGGCAGATGCATTCATCTATCATTGATCCATCCCCTTATCAGAAAACATACAACACCTTTTAACACACTCAATTCAGTAGTAATGAATCAAACCTTTCGTGGTCCTTGAAGCCATAAAATTTCAATTTTCCAATGCCCACGGAGCTAACCGATATGTTAGTAAAAGAGACTTCATGCGGAAACTATCTTCGGGAATATTACAGGTAATTTTTTTAAAAAAAATCGACATGTGGGAAAACTGCCTTGCTCAGCATCTGCTACTAGCTTTCAGGAGTTCATGAATCCTTAAGAGTACAATTTACTAGCTCCGTGATGTCCTCTTTTTACAACTATGATTAGCCAATCTTTATCCATGTTCCACGGGAGATGGAAAAGTTAAAATAGATACAGATTGCTAATTGTTTCATTAATTTGGGGCCAATATTTCATAGCAAGTTCACGATATTTGATAGAACAGGCTACAGGGCTGTGTGCATTATGCATAAACAAATCCAATTTAAGGATTTCATGATAAATTCAAAACTAATCACACAAGATCTAAAGCATGTTCTATTTTCCGCCAAGAACCATATTGCTATTTAAACACAAATCTTGTTTCCTCCTTTTATCCATAGATTAATTACACTTTACACATTTTCAGAGCATGGGCTAGCAACCATTGCAACATGAGATTCTAGTTCTCATATTAAACACAAACAATAACCCAATAACCCTCTACATAGTGCCGCAGATCTAAACTCAGAAAATATAAAAGAAAATTACATATCGAAATACTCCTAGAAATCACCAAAAACAGGGTCGGGAACATTTGAAAAAATTAGCTCAGTATAGAAAAAATTAGCTCAGTATACACTACAAAAATGAACGGGATTTCGATTTTTTTCATGGTATCCAAAAAGGCGGAATATGAACAAATGGAAGACAATAAAGCATAAATCTGGAACAACTTTTGACATACCTAGCACTCGGAGCTTTGCACGGAACGTCCACCTCAAATTCCACAGGCAGACCCAAAAAACCATGGAATCTGTCAAAAGTGACGTGGGTCAAGTGCTGAACATTGGTGGGCCACCCGATCTCCATGTGACGAACGGCGGATATCACCTCTCTCTCCGCCCTATCCACACGGCAGGCTGACACCATGGACTTCCTCAGAGCCGATAGAATGAAGTCCAGAAGAGACAGCTGCTGGTCTTCCTGCTTCTCCCGCACCTCAGCCACCGCAGATTTCGAGCTCGTCCCGCCGTCCCTCGTCACCATAACCACCCCGGTCATTACTCTCTCTCTCCCCCCCCTGTCTAGAACGCCGTCGTTTTGCTCGAGAGAAAAGGTTTCAAACAAGGAAGCTGAAGTTTGCTTTAAATACTATATATAATACTCATGTGTTGCATTGAATACAGGTTAGTTGGTTTCTTTTCTTTTTCGGGTTTGATGTGATATTTACTGTTTGTTCAAACGACAGGTTGTTTCAAAATCTCTCCACATTTTTTTCAAATTTTCTTCTAATATCTTTTTTAAAAAAAACATACAAAAATAGACATAAAAATTTAGATATTTAATTTGCATATTTTGATATACAAGCTTCTCGACTTTTAAAATATTGTCGTTTTTTTTTACTCCAACGATGTTAACGTGAAAATATTATAGCTATTTCTATATAACAAATAATCGAACATTGTCTTATTCTCAGTCTTATGTGTTTATATGATCAACTCGATTTTATAAGTCTATATCATATTAAGACCATGTATTTTTAGCAAATAAAAATCATACAGAAGCAAACCAGATCTACCGTAGTTACAAAAGAAGCACTGCCATTGATTTTGTCATGCAGGAAGAAGCAACCAAATCATGCGCCACATGATTCCTTGAAATATGACTCATGTTCGTCGTCCCAGTGTCGGAAATGTTAAACACAGGGAGGAAATCCAATACCTGTCCAAAAATCTTTACATTTCGGACCAAACAAGTTCAACTTTTTTAGCCCTCCCCCAAATGAGTTGATATTTCATCAACATAGCCCGCCATGTTGAACCAAGTGCATCGTTGTATTATCAATCTATTATAATAACAAAATAATTGTGTAGACACTCATGCATACATATCTCATGAGATCGTCTCAAGATTTAAATTTCTGAGATAGATCTTCGACTTGATTTATGAAATATATTAAATATTTGGTCGAAAATTATTTTTCATTGCAAAAATATCGTGTTTTAATTATATTATGAAATAAAATTGTGTGATGTATGCTCATTTGAGTGAAAGTTATTTGACCCATAAACATATTATTTTTATTTCAAACGCAATTCTTTTAATTATATGTATGGTTCATACATATATATTCACTTGCACGAAGATCTACTCATATATATTTTCTTTATAACTTGATTATATAAATACATGAAAGTATATATTATCGAAGAAAACCGACTCTAACTTATAAATTTCCAACTAATGTTTCTTCATTTACAAAATCGAATCCAAAAATATTAACTGCTTTCCTGTAGAATTATTTAATAATTTGAAACCTAATAGCTTTCGGTTGGTCACCTGTTATTTCGTCATTTTATTATATTATTTATTATTTATTTGATTAAATGGCCAACTTATCCTATTACCTAATAAAATTGGATTTAATGATTTTTTATTTCTTTACTCTATTTGACTTTGGCAATTCGAAATAATTGATGGATTTCAACAAGTCAAAAACTATACTTGTAAAAATAAAAATCAAATTTAAAATTTTATGATTTTTAATAAATTTCTTGTAAATTTTTTTCACATTAAATTAATTTATCAATGCAGAAAGAGAGTGTATATTGGATTTTTTTAAAAATTACCATAATACTAAGTTATCTCTATTAGACTCAAACTTAATACATGTTTAATATTATATCCAAACTTAATATATAATATAAAATATTACCTAACCCAACTATAAAAGCTCACGACTCCGAAAAGAAAACATATTAAAGCACAAAGCAAACTTTAAAAATAAATCAAAGAAAAAACAAAAACTCTTTAATAACACAAAAAATATTTAAAAAGTTTTTTTTATAATTTATAAATATCCATTAGTTAAAAAATATATTTTAATGTATGCAACATTATATACCCTAATATATTAATAAATTTCATTATATTTAATATGACAGGAGTTCAAGGAAAAACATGTAATTATGAAGGAAAGTCGGGGACCGTTGTGAGCCGAGCTGCATTGTCGCCGCAAAATATGTCACCTCCAACTTGGGTCTGCCTTTCTACTGTCAACGGATAAATGGATAATAAACAAAAGGGATTTGTATCTGTTTATTGCTCCCCCCCATATCTTCAAAATCATTCTTCTTTAATTAAATTATAATTTCAGAGTTTTGTGCAAGTTCTATCGTGTGTAATTCAATGGAAAATTCTTAATAACCAATCATATCTATGTTTGCATGTAGGTGTTTGTTATTTATTTTGCGGGTTTGCCAATATGTGTTGTTCGACGTCAATTTGTGGAAGAAAATATATATTATAAACTAAGTGAAAATAGATCTTGATTCGAACGTTGATGATATTCACATCGGTTTAATCCAATCAAAGCGAATAAAATTGTCGGAAAGACAATGAAAATTCTTCAAATGGTATGAAGACATGAATATGCCACAAAAAATTGAAATACTCGTCTATATGAAACGTGACCAGAAATATACGCTTTGATGAATTGGTCAATCCTTCTGTTAATTTCCCCGATTAGGCCAGCCTCCGTTTCTTTCCTTGGGCTTTTGTTTCTATTTTGTTTGGGCCAATGTTTTAATTTTTACGGCCGACAATTATTTATTATTTTAATTAATTATTTTAAGCAGAACTCTGGACGATATATATTAAAATATATTAAGTTATATTTGGATTGATAAATTTAAATATTTTTGTAGTTTTAGATAATCAATATCATAAAATTCAAATTCATTCCTGGTAAATTTATATAGTATTTCATGTTAATTGGAAAGAATTTAAAGTTTATCTAATAATGAAAATATTTTTGAATTCATTTTAGTTTTATAATTAATATAGAAATAAGTAAAATATGAATTTAATATTTAATATTTTTTTATTATTATTAACAATAAACTATAATCGAAAACTATAAATTTCAAATAAAGCGAAAATATAAAGAGCAGTCGCACTCACTGACTCCGAAGAGTGAAAATTTGGAATTCCCGCTCCGCTGTCATTTTGCTTCAGCCTCCGCAGCACAATTTTCCTTTGGCGGGAAGATCAATTCCCTTCTTCAGAGCAGAGAATTCGCGAACACGTAAACGAACTCCATTCACCATTGCCGTGGTTTCTGTCGCCGCCGCTAGGTATTTCATGGAAGAAGAACCAGTAGCGCCGGACACCGTGGCTCGTCGTTCGGTTAGTAAATTAACCATCACTAGTGACCGTATTACCGCTCAATTATGCTGTAGAACTTCCATTATCTATTATTATTTTTTACTTTTTTTGCCTTTTTATGATGTCTGTGTTTGAGTAGAAAAGGGCTAGGGCTCCGGTTAGGTCTGCCGATTTCACGCGCACGGACAAAGTTGACGTGGGATTGGAGGAGGAGAAGGAAGAATCTTCTGATGATTTCCAAGAACCTCGCCGAAAATATAAGCGTAATAAGGCTACTGAAGATGCATCGACCTCGGCTGCAGTGGCTCCCAAAACTGACATGAGCTTAATTGGTAACCTGAACTTCCCTTTAGGTTTTTAAATTTAGTTTTTTTAGTGATAGGGTTTTTGAATTACCACAGCTATGTTACTGGAGTGAACAGAAAGATTCCCAAACTCGAACTGAAGCATTTGAATCTCAACTATAAACCTCCAATCTCTGAAACCAAACTAACCGGTGGCTGGTGGTGGTTGCGACGGTGTGTGAAAGATTTTCTTACCCGCCTTGTGGAGCTGGACCAATATTTATGACCTAATTTGTGATTATCTTAGTTATATATAGTGACATTTCGTATTTTATTTAATAAATTGCAATTTTTTCATAACGCGAGTCTTATTTTTTTCTCACTTGAGAGCTGGCCATAGTGGGGAATGTTGAGCTATGTATTAGTTTATTAAATTTGGTGAATTGTTCAAAAAGCTCGCTGTTTTTAAAACCTTTAGGTGGTGTTGCTTTTCTTATTTATCTGCTAATCTCATGTTATCTGCTAATCTCATGTTAAGTGGTCTCTACGGGGTATGTTGAGTTTTGCCTTTTTCCTGTTAGTGTTTATTTTCCAACATGCATATTAGTAGGCATACCGCTTGCTTGCCTTGATAAAAAAGGAAATGAGTTTGCGGAAGCTATCAAAAGTGGTGCGAAAGGAATTCCTGATGTGGTCAAAAGATGGGTTGAACTGTATGAGAGAAACCAAAAGTCTGCAACAGCTGAGCTATTAACTTTACTTTTTGAGGTCATTATATTTTGTAAATGATTATATTATTTTTTTCATAATTCACTCTGTAACTAATTCTGCTATAATCACTTGTAGGCATGCGGAGCAAAGTATCATCTTCATGAAGAGGATCTAGATGAGACCGATGTTGACGACGTTGTTGTTGCTCTTGTTAATATGGCCAGAAAAGTATTCTCTTTTTTTTTAGAAAAAAAATATAAAGTTGTCCTTGTGTATATTTTCTTTCCTTGGTATTCATTTGTATATAATTGGATGTCAATGGGATTTTTTTCTAATTTATGAAGAATATTATATTTTCATCTTTGAATTATATGGTCGTTTAACTTCAATTTTCCTCTACGACTTCACAAATTAATGCAATCTGTGCAGTAAACGTAAATACAAAGAAGCTAAGAGACATTAGTTTTTTCTTAATTTCTTGGAACATAGGGTGAAATTGAAGATTATCAAAGTTCAAAACGGGACTTCAAGAATTTCAAAGATAATCTTGTCTATTTTTGGGACAATGTGGTAAGTGAATGCCAAAATGGACCACTGTTTGATCAGTCACTCTTTGATAAGTGCCTGGACTACATTATTGCGTTGTCATGGTAAGAATTTGGAAGTTATTTCTAGGCAATTTCAATCTAAGCTGGCGGCAGCATTTTGCTTACATTTGTCTTGGTATGTGTTAGCACTCCTCCTAGAGTATATCGTCAGATTGCCTCATTGATGGGTCTTCAGCTAGTATCGTCCTTCATCAATGTTGCTAAAATGCTTGGTGCACAGAGAGAAACCACTCAGAGACAGTTGAATGTGGAACAGAAGAAAAATGTTGAAGGACTTAGAGTAGAATCACTCAGTATACGGTTATCCACAACGCATGATAAGATAACTATCATGGAAGAGATGATGCGGAAAATTTTTACCGGGTATGATTATTAGCCAAAGTGAATCAGTCTTTTTTGTTACTTTTATTTTGCCTGGGAATTCACGTTCTCTTGTTTTAATTTATACGAGAAACTTATTTCTTGAAGGCTATTTGTACATCGTTATCGAGACATTGATCCAGATATCCGAATGTCATGCATAGAGTCACTTGGGGTGTGGGTACTTTCATATCTCTCACTGTTCTTGCAGGATTTGTATTTGAAATATCTTGGATGGACACTAAACGACAAAGTTATAAATGGTGAATGTAAATTTATTGCAAGGGTGATAAGTTTTTATTTTCCCATGTTACTCGACATTTTTCTTTTTATCATAATTTGAAGAGTGCTGGTGTAAGAAAGGCTTCTGTTCTGGCATTGCAAAATCTTTATGAGGTGGACGATAATGTGCCATCACTTAACCTTTTCACGGAGAGATTTTACAAACGGATGCTTGAACTTGCTGACGACATTGATATTTCTGTGTCAGTATGTGCAATAGGACTTGTAAAACAGCTCTTGAGGTAAGCTAGTAATGACTACTCTTGCCAATTAATTGTGATTTTGAAATTGTTTTCCATTCATGGTGATTAGACATAACATTATTTTGACAAGTATGTTTGGGTATATTGCAGACATCAACTTGTGCCTGATGAAGAACTAGGTTCGTTATATGATTTATTGATTGATGATCCACCAGAAGTTAGGCATGCGATTGGAGCATTGGTTTATGATCATTTGATTGCGCAGAAATTCAATGATTCACAACCTCGCTCAACAGGTTTCTTTCACCTGTTTACTAATGCTTTTGCTTTTTTTTTTCCCTCCTTTTTTCTTTTGGCATTTTTTTGTCCAAGTAAGAGGTTTCTCTTGCAGGCGGTGATAACGATTCTTCAGAGATTCATATCAATAGAATGCTACAGATACTAAAAGAATTTTCAGCAGACCCTGTTTTGAGTTCATACGTCATCGATGATGTGTGGGATTATATGGGGGCCATGAAAGTTTTTTTTTTTTTTAATAGGAAACTAAATTTATTATAATATTATGAAATTACAATATGAGCGTGGATGAGCATTCCACGACAACAGTACAGCTACATCAATTTTGTGCTTTCAAGTTCAGTTTCCATTACTGTTGAGTTGTAGTTGAAGACGCAGAAGGTAAATGTATAGTTATGTCCAAGATTAATGAGGTCCTCCACCACTTTAACTCCTTTCCAAATTTGAATATAAATGAAAGAAAGTAAGAAAAGCAGAAGGATATAAGGATATGAGTCAGGACCTTTTATAACTAACCATAATTTTCTTCCTAAGAAACTTTATTGTTAATAAATCTAAATATATTTTGGTTTACTAACCAATGATGTATAACTGTAAAGAGTCTTTAGCATACATGTTTGATGACGACGATGACCATTCATAGTTGACATAATCAATAGTTTCAATGCTTCTTTGCAAATTTTTAAGTTTTGATATTTGGTTTTGAGGTTGTTATTTCTTCATTTCTTCTGGGGTATCGATATGTTACGATATACCACCTTATTTTCATTTCTCGCACTCTTTTCCAACTAACATGTAAATATATGTGCGAACTCTTTTTCCAACTAACATGTAAATATATGTGCATCAATTGATATTATAAACCTCAATAATCTGGATATCAAGCGATGATCTTTTTCCCCCCAAAATTTGAACAGAGCGTCAACAAATTTTTTACATATTGGTGCTGATCTTCGTTAATCTTGCCGAGACATGGCTTTGTTTTTGCTGAATGCGTTGTGTTTCTTGCAGGATTGGAAGTGCATCATTCACATGCTTCTGGAGGACAGCCCTTCATCTGAGCTTGAAGAAGCAGATGCTACGAATTTGATTAGGCTTCTGTTTGCGTCCATAAAAAAGGCAGTAGGAGAAAGAATTGTTCCTGCGACTGATAATAGAAACCCTCATCTGACTAAAGCTCAATAGGTTTGTAAGATTTCGGTTGCATCCCCTTCTTGTCACTTGGACTTTCATTTTGCACTGATTGCCTATGTGTTTTCCCTCGTTCTATATCGTTCTTTCTTTATCATACTAGAATTATGTTTTAAGGTTTTGTCAAAAAATTTCCAGGAAATGTTTGAAAACAATAAACGTGACATAACTGTTGCGATGATGAAAACCTATCCTCAACTCCTACGAAAATTTTTGTCTGACAAGGACAAAGTGGCGCCCCTTGTCGAAATTATTGTTCACATGAATCTGGAGCTTTATTCACTAAAGAGACAAGAACAGGTATGATTATAAGTCACTTGGCTATGAGCAACTTACCAAGGAGTAGATTAAGTATATATTCCTTCTCTTTTCAGAATTTTAAGGCTACTCTTCAAATTATGAGGGAGGCCTTTTTTAAGCATGGTGATAAAGATGCTCTCCGATCATGCGTAAAAGCATTTAAGTTCTGTGGCACTGAGAGCCAAGGAGAGTTGCAAGATTTTGGTCAGAATCAGGTCAAGGAGATTGAGGACGAGATAATGGTGAAATTAAAATCTGCATTGAAAGATGTTGCGGTATAGACTGTTCTTCTTATCTTCTCTATAAATTAGTGAAGTTGTGAGAGTTGACATGTTTTTCTCTGCAGAATGGTGGTGACGAATACTCTTTGCTAGTAAATCTTAAAAGGCTGTATGAAATTCAGTTATCTCGTAAAGTTTTTCTTGAAAGCTTGTATCAAGATCTGGTGCATATTCTTCAAAGTTTCAGAAACATAGATGAGGAGGTCTGTGCTTTGTCTGTAATATTTTGTTAAAACTGATGTCTCTTCTGCACTTGCTGATCATCAGATGCTTGTGCTCATTCAGGTTATTGCCTTCCTGCTTCTGAATATGTTTCTACATGTTTCCTGGTGCCTACAATCTGTCGTGTCCAGTGAAACAGTGTCGGAGACATTTGTATCTTCTCTTTTATGGAAACGAAATGCCTTGTTGGAACAACTTGAGTACTTTCTTCAAACTCCCATTAAAATAAATGTCGATGGAGGATCCGGAAATCAGCTACCATATAGAGTAAGCCCATTTTGCGGTGATTACATAATCATGCATATGTTTTTATTTCTGCATTCCTTTTATGCGTTCTAAGCTGTGTTTTTACATGAAACAAAGATTAACGACTTTGTTCTGTATCTACAGGTCTGTGCTATCCTTACTGATATTTGGTGTTTGTTCAAAAAGACTAAATTTAATTCAACTAAGCTAGAGATATTAGGGTACCGCGCAGATGAGTCCATCATCGAGAAATACTGGAAAATGTGTGAGCAACTTCTCAATATTTCAGGTAATAAAACAAGTACGTTTGTTGGCTAGATAGAGCTTTACTTTTTTGGCATATTTATAAGTTTGTAATTTGTAATTTAATTCCAAAGGTTATGATCATTTGGAATTATGTGACACAAGGTTTAGTTCAAGTCCCATGTTTATGCTGTTATTTTTCCCCATTTATTTTCTGTAAATTTTGGTTGAAACATTGTGTGACTTATCACTTTCATATCTCTGTATGGCGAAATGATATGTTTGTATGGCCTCTTTGAAGGTCAATTCTTGTTTCACTTTCCACATTTTGATGTTTATTTCAATACTGCCTTTTGCTTGGCTTATTATACTTGCACATATTGTTTTCCTTCTTTCCCCAACATTGACATTTCTGTCCCTGAAAACGCATAAACATATATAGAAAAAGAGATAATTTTCTGGAATAACATCACACAGAAACATAGATAGAAAGAGAAATCATTTAATACTTCATTTCTGCAAATAACTAATTATGCTTTGGATTCAGACATGTCTATTTGTTGACTTTTAAGGTTAAAGCAAACTGTAGTAAAACAAAAATAATTGAAGATACTTACGTGGCACTTATTGATAAAATTAGAAAATAAATACAGTTAGCTTTTTAACTTTCAATTTTTCATATCCTATGAGTGGAATAACTTCCTATTATCCGCTAATTTTCATCTCTAATCCACACAAAACTTAACAAACTAAGCAGTTGCAACATTAGGTTCGTAAGGTTCTAAATTTCTGTCAAAATTCCCGTCCCACTGAATGATTCTGTTTTTTCCCCATCCAAACTTCATATTACGTGAATAAAAAGAGACCTGGTATTGGAGAGACTATTTTTCTTGTTTATGCTACTGCAAGTAGGAAGTATGTTTGGTTCTCCCCTTCACGCTGATATGCTCCTTTAAAGTAGTCTGTTTGTTTAATATCTTCTCATGTGAAGTGCTCATTTCATGCACTGCAGATGATGCAGATGATTAAAACGGCAACAGAGAATATATTGAGGAGACTAATAGAGATGCTGTCATTTTTGCTCTGGCAAAATTAGTGGCGACAGATTCAGTTCCTAAGGTAGCTATACTAGTTTGTACTTTATTTACCCTGAAGGAGAATATGATAGCTAATTGATCTGTATTGAAATCGTTTATCCTTCCGCTTGGCTAAACTGATCTGCATCGAGTTTATTTTAGGTTTCCATTTTTTTCCCTGGGCGTTTCGTCTTGACATGTTTGCTAATTGTTATGGAAATATTGTAGATAATATCATAATGTGTAGCACCATCTTAAATTGTGTTTTCTTTTTTGTTTCGCCTTGTGATCGAGGAGTTCAGACATTTTCTGTGATTGCCTGCTAAATTAGGAACATCTTGCACCGGAGATAATTTTTCATCTGGAGACATATGGTTCTAGTGTTACTGAAATTGTAAAGCATCTACTTACTGCTTTGAAGAAAAAAGGAGATATTTCAAGTCTTCTTCTAGAAGCACTTAAAAAGGTAATACAAAGTTAAAGGACTTGCTACTTGATCACTGCTTGAATTTTTTTCATATCTAATCCTTTCACTGTTATCTTATCTTCTTGGTTTTAGAATTTTTTACATTTTGCTAATGTAGTCTGTAGTTGATAAAGAAACAGACTCCTCCTGTAGTTTCTAATTAGCATTTACTATTTTAATGCTATACAATACTTATTTTATATTGTTGTTGGCTAGGCCTACCAAAGGTATCACTTAGTAGTTTCTTCTGGCAATGATAAATCATTGTCAAGCAAGTCATTTCAGGAATGTAAAGATTTGGCTGCTCGGCTATCTGGATCATATGTTGGTGCTGCTCGAAATAAGCACAAATCTGAAATTATGAATATTGTCAAAGAGGGCATCAACTATGCTTTCTTTAATGCCCCAAGAGAGCTGTCTTTCCTGGATGGTGTGCTGCTGCAGTTTATATCGAACCTTCCTGCGCCTGATGTACTGGACGTGTAAGAGCTCCATCTATTGTGTATGCATCTAGCAAGCATAAAGATGACTAGTTAAACATTCTGTTAATACCAATTCCTTGTTTCAGGGGTATAAAAACATCATGTTTGTGGAGTGTGGTTTATGTGATCTTAAGTTTCTTTAAACCACCCGAAAACATGGTGCTCATGTACTGAGCGACATGAAACATGTCCACTAGAATGTGTGAATATAATGTGATTGAACAAGGTTCCTAGCACTCTGATGCTCCTTAATAAACATCAAAAGTAGTGAATAATGAAAACGAGTTGAACTTGCTTGCTATTTATTAGTCAAAGCTGACTTCTATCTGCCTATATCATTATTTTATGAACTATTTGTGTCTGATTAAATTTATATCCGGGCCCAAAGGCCCCAAACAATTAGAAACAGCAAGTTGTTTTTAGGTCTATGAGAATCTTGTCACTTTCTAAATATATAAATGTACTCGAGGTGTATCCCAGAGATACCTGGAATTCCACAAGCCTTCTTTGTCTGAATTGTCGACCTGTCTCACTTATTCAGTGCAAATTCTTGCTGAGGTAATGATTGGAAATATTCCTAATTCTATCAAGTTAATGCTTTATGCTCTTTCTTATTAGAATGAGAGGAGTAGAAAGAAGAACTGAAAATGTGAATATGGATGAAGATCCTAGTGGGTGGCGCCCCTATTTGACCTTTCTAGACAACCTTCGCGAGAAATATGTGAGAAACGAAGCTGTAAAAGGTATCACTATGCTTCCGCCTTTTTGCATCTTATTTCCTCTCCATCTCTTAATTCTCCATTTTTTTTAAGTGTAAAGCACGCATTATCTTATTTAAGCATTCACATCTTTAATTAAAGGAAGGCTGTTTGATCTTCTTGCCTTTTGCATCTGAGATTTGAACATTACCATGGATCTGGGGTTCTAGATTTTTGTGCTTGTTTTATCACTTACTTTTGATGGAAGATGTACTCCACTGAAATATTCATCTTTTGACATCTTATAGGTAACTTGTACTGTCATATGCCCCCCCCGCAAGTACCTAAATGCACACGAACTACAGGATTCCTATATATAATGTTTAATTCTTTCAAGACTAAATCACGACACTTCTATGCATATTAGGCACTCAGTGGTTGGGTGAATAAATTTGTGAGATGTGGCCTTCACCATTATAGACAAAGATGCATTTACTTGGTAGACTTGCTATTTTCTCAAGATATTCTGGTCAACGTTATGCGTACTTGATCATTGAGATGATAGTATGATGTATTCTTCCATGGCATTTTACTGCTTGGTGGAAGCCGTTTATTTTGATATGCTAAATTGTAAAATGGCGTTTAATGGATGCATTAAAACTTAAGACCGTGATTTATTGTATAAAAACAACTCATCAATTTAATAATATTTTACCTTAAAATCAAACTCTGGCAAGTTGTTGCTAGCAGTCACAATTCCTTTTAGAAGATATCATCCATTCCCCGATAAGGCCGACTTACTAACCTGAGGCTGGAAGTGTGCCACATGCTGTATTGGGGTCATTTTTGTATGCTGTCCATTGTAGATCGTAGTTTGAGGTTTTCAGGACCCTCCATTGCTACAATGTAATTAAAAGTTCGCTTTCATGTTGTAGATGTTAAAGAAGGGATATATATGAGACGTCGAGGTCGCCCTCGTAAGAATCAAAATCTACCAGGCAAAAGGCTTTTTGATGAGCAAAGTTCAAGTGGAGAGGATGATTCAATCAGTGGATCCGATCAAGATGCTGGAGTCGAAGAAAAACAAGACGAAGATGAAGAGGAAGCACCTCTGATACAGTCAGAGCATCATCCAAGCTCAGATCTTTAAGGGTGGTATCAAAGGAGGACAAGAGGGACCAGACAAAAACATTTGATTCTGGTCAAGCCACGGAATATATGGCTACCCCAAAAACTTCAGCTTCCTACACACGCACGCTTTAGATAAACATCATATTATATTTATCTATTGATATACGTGAATAAAAAATCAGCCATATTGAGGCATCACTTTTTGGGTGTAGGAGCTTCCAGTTAGCAACATTGGAGTGGACTTGAGACCAAGAACATGGACTGAAGACAGCATAATGAAACTACTTGTAAATTATGATGTGTAGCCGCTTGTGTTAGATGACCCTGTAGATGTATGTACTATGTACAGATATGGGATTTAGTTGATACATTGATGGTCTAAAGAATTGTCCTGATATACTTTTGAGTGCATTGGTTTGTATTGGAATGTGCAGATGAAATAGAAATCAACGGGGGTAACATTTACATGTCACATACCCTTTTGGGTATTCCAATGTTTCGTTTTATACGTAAAAGTAAATTTTCTTTATACAGATCAATGAGACCCCTTATACTGACGTGTAATTTAGCAAAAAAAATGAAGTATAGACTGAAATAACAGGATTCAACCGGATTGAGGCAAGGGCGGGCTATCTCACAATAATCTGGTTAATTCGAACATTCGATGCTACACTTGGAGCAATCCAATGTGAAAATTATGTCTTCCATTGTACGTCATGGAGTTAAATCTTGTCTCTCAAGGTAGCATAAAATACTTACGAATTAAATATAATTTCTTGCTCGGACTTTATTGACAAGACATTGACAACCAACATGGATATATTAATGGCCGTGAACTGAATAGTAATCAACGCTACATGATGCTAGAGTTATTGGAAATTCAAATAACAATGCTTGTAAATTGTAAAAAATAATGCAACACAGGGAATACAATGTGTCATTCTGACCGCCTTGTTCAATTCGACCAACATGCATATTCTCCTTCCAACAAACAGACGAAAGAGACAGAGATACTTTAGTTTGAATAGTTTGAATTACGTTAGTCCAACAAACAGAAATTAAGAGCTTCTCCTCTTTATCTTTTAGCAGCAATCTTCAGCATCGGTGAAATTATTCCCTGTATTTCAAGCAAAGATTGCTGTATTCTCAACTCCTCTTCAACATCTCTTTTTAGGTTTCTAACATGAACCCTTAATTGCTCCGAAGATCTTATATCTTCATACCGCAATTCAACAACCTTATTTGCCAACCTCATCAACAACCCTCCATGCCTCGGCATTGTTGAGTACTTCTGTAGAAAACCCAGTAACAGACCAAGTTCATCATTCTCCAGATTCAAAACACATTTCAGCAACTTCTTTCGTGCGATCAGTTCCTCCATAACAGCCACAATATTCTCTGGATTCTTCCCATTCAAAGCCGCTACTAATGCCTCCTTATGCCTGAACTTCTTCAATAATTTGTCATGCTCTGCTACCTTCACTTTATTGGGCCGT
Source organism: Primulina tabacum (assembly GCF_025594145.1). Lineage (NCBI taxonomy): Eukaryota > Viridiplantae > Streptophyta > Magnoliopsida > Lamiales > Gesneriaceae > Primulina > Primulina tabacum. The sequence continues at coordinate 1,522,910 of NC_134551.1, forward strand.
TTGATCAAGTAATCCTCTTCAGAAGGCTTTTCGTTTTGCCCTCGGTGAAAATACCTATAATAAGAAGGCCTTAGGATTCTTCTGTTTTGCCCATCATCTGCAGCTTCGAACCCCAATAGATCTCCTACTTTTTTGCTCTCAGCTTTCCCTTTCCGTCTGCCAATATACATAATCCCATTGGATGTTCCAATCACTCGAGTGGAGCAGTCTAGCGAAATCCCAACAGACAAAAGAGGGTTCGGGAATCTCATGGAATGAACAATCTTAAATTTTGCATAATCGAAAACCTTCATATACCCATCAAGTGATACACTCAGAATCCTATATTGTTCAGCTTCTTCTACGGTTTCTTTCCCGATCTTGCCCAAACATATCGATGTTACGGTCTTATTATGGCTCTCCATAGAATACAACAGCTTCCCACCTCCAATTACATCCCATATTTTCACAAAATTGCCTCCTGCAGTTGCAACCAATCCTCCTGATGGTAAGTAAATCACACTCTCTACAGGTTTTTCATGATTCAGTTCCATAACAGAACCAGCGTTGGATACCCTCACATCCCAAATCCTAACCCTGTGATCGTAAGATCCCGAAACAAACATATCATCGCTCACCGGTGAAGCATCTCCGCATCGCACATAATCCTTGTGCCCCAAAAGATCAAGTACACACTTCTCACTCATAACATCCCAATACTTCACAACAGAATCGTCCCCACCAGAAAAGAGGTGAAACTTATCAGCGGCGCGTGGGTAAGAGACGAGGCGAGCGGCGGCCGAATGACCCTTTAAAAGCCGGAGTTGGTTGCGAGACTTTGCATCAAACACGCGCACCGCACCTGTTAAATCTCCTGCTGCAAGGAGTTTTCCATCGCAGCGGAATGAAGCGGAAGCGGCGGCGTCCGAGAAGGACGATATGTTGGACTTGGGCTCGAGCGTTTGTCCCGAAAAGACGGTGATGGTGGCGGAATGCGCGGCGGCGAAATCATGAGGCGCAACTGGGGAAAACGAAATCGAAGTGATGGGGTAAATTAGGGATTTAGATGGAGTAGTCGAGATGTCTTTAGGGATTTTGAAGGATCTCCAGTACTTGGATTCAGGGGTCGGCGTGTTCTTACTGGAAGTAGGTCGGAGTTTTGGTTTAACGGGAAAAGATTCCGCCATTGAAGGAATGAAGAGAGAGACGCACGGTTTAGGGTTTTAGTGTTTGTGAGAGCGGTAAGTACAAGTGAGAGTAGTATTTATATTTAATTTATTGGACTAAAATTCAAATAAATCTAAATAATGAAAAAAGTTAATTACTATAATTTCAATAACAAATGATGGTCATCATCTAATATATAAATAATGACAAAATAAATTACTATAATTACTATATATATATGGCAAAAATTTACGTGAGACGGTTTGAGTCGTATTTTGTTAGACGAATATCTTATTTGGGTCATCAACGAAAAAATATTATTTTTTATGCTAAGAATATTAATTTTTATTGTGAATATCGGTAGAGTTGACCCGTCTCAGAGTTAAAGATTCGTGAGACCGTCTCACAAAAAAACTACTCTATATATTTTAATATAGGACATCACGGAATTGAATTACTTTTAAAAAGATATATGTTTAAATATTATTTAATAATAGAATATTTTTATAAAGTTATAAAAAAAAATCAAATTAAATGCAATAAGTATATTGATTAACTGTTAAAAATAATAATATATTTAGAGTAAGAAATCGTAAATGCGTGATTGACTTATTTTGTAATGCTAAAAAAATGTGTGTCTGGAACTTAATTCATAGATAACGAAATCATCCTCCTTTGTCTGTGCTGCAAATATATAAGGTGCACACTCCAGGATCCGTTTCGCCCGTTGAACAAAATTCTATATTCTAAGTCTGCTGTATTTGTAGACTAAAAATAAAAGTTCATTTAAACAAGCGCAGTTTCATCACGATTCTTTTAATACACAGATCTCACTGTTTTATTCAACTTCTCACCTCTCTTCTATATATCGATCAATTCTACTTTTTAGCCGTAAATTATTCTATGGTTCTCTTTTACTTACAACACAGGATCCTTCTGTAGACATCACATGCCCATTTATCTCCCCCACATTTTTCGGCTTACTGTGTACGAATTCAAGAAAGTAACTAGCTCCAATGGCGAATGACAATATTGTAGTCTGAGCTGCATAGTTGCTTACGTCTTTCAATCTGAGTACGCTTTGAACAAGCTTTCACATCTTGCGCATGTAAAATACAACAGAAATGGTAACCGCAGATGGTGTGTTGTCATGACCATGTGATCCACAGCTTCTAACCAAATAAAATCCTACTGGAAAAGGGCTTGTTCCAGGACAACATTGGCACATATATACAAAGCTCAGTAAGAGTACATCATATATAAGCAAGTGAACCACGGTCATGGTCAGGCTGTGGGCGACCTCTTGTGGGGGTAGGCGGCCTTTGAATGTTGAGCTCCTAAGAAACCAGTACCAATCACAAATATTTCATGGGTGTAGAAACTGCAGTAAGAACAAACAGAAAGCAGGAAGTTTTAAGGGCAACCGAGAAAAAATAAAAAAGCAATACCTGCATCCATGTCTCCTCCATCCCACGTTCTGGTGATGCCTCGGGAGACTGAATAGGAGGTGGCAAGGGATGGATCAGTTTCGGAACAATGACCAATCCTCTGCCAACCACCAATATTGCACCAGCATTGTTTGCCGTTCCTGAATGAATTTAGTTAAATAAGGATGTATTCTGCTCGAAAAGTAGGTGGAAGAGAATGCTTTGAATACTGTACCACAATAGTTGGTTGCAGAAAAAAGAGTGATTAGCTGCCCTTGGGCAAATCTTTCGAATCCATCCATAACGCATTCATGAGCTCTAATGATAAGTCTTAATTTGTTCTTCTTACAGAAATCTGTGACTCTGTCGGGCTGCAACACATTATAATTGATCAAACAGAACAATGCCACAAGAATGTGGTATTTTACTTCATACACTAAGCAACTGAACAAAGACTTATCTATCTTCAGAACACAACATACATTTTAACAAGAATCAAATGCCGTCATCATCAAGCAGCCTCATGTCCATGAATATCATAAACGGGTAGGTTGCACTCATTTCAAGTGTAAAATCACAAGAACATTTCACATTAACAGAAAAAGTTAGGTAATCAGCCGAAATACACTATAAAACAAAAAATCTCGTAAACTTCATTGAGCCATTAACATTCATGAAATCATCCATGACTGCATACCCCGAATGTTACGAGACCAGGTCCTCTTGCGTTTGGTCTCAAACCTTCTATGCTATCATTTTCAGTGGGATCAGACCTGAATGAAAAACAGGAATAGTATAAGGCAAGGGATATCATCTAATCATATCATATGAAGATACACATACCATAACAAATCCATTAGCACTATTGACCCTGCATCCATCGTTATGGGCCTCTCGAGTTTCTCTATTTGTTCAACAAAATTTATTGACCTCCCTATGCCACCATGCATGCAGATAATCTTTTTCTCTATTAGTGCAGCAAGAGGAAGATAATTAAACAACTGATTGAAACGGGTCCAAGCCCAGATCCCATCACTTTCTCCCTGCACGAGTATCAATGGTCCTTGATTAAACACTCATAACTCTACAAAGGAAAAAATTTGTTCTGCACTTGTGCATACCATTCTTTCAATACATTCAATTCGAAAACCAAAGAGTGCATTGATGTCAGCAGCTTCATGGTTGCCGCGAATAAGGTGAATGTTCTCCGGGTACTCAATCTAAGATCCAATAAAAATGACATTGGGGTGAACATGCGATGTATCGAAGAATGATTGAACTGCTCAAAGTCAGAAACTTGCCTTAAGAGCAAGGAGCAATGTGATTGTTTCCAAGCTGTGTTGTCCACGATCAACATAGTCTCCCAGAAACAAATAGTCAATATAACTGAAACAGCAGAAAATGATGGTTAGATGACTACACAAGAAAATTCATCGATTAGTCACTGACAAAGTAAACGAGGAAAAGAATGTTAGTCACTAGAGTAGTTAATACAATGAAATCCCACCGACAGACACGAAGTTAGGAATTCACAACGACGTTTTCCTTCATTAATAATGATTAAAAGTCATACAATGGTCAAAGGACAATATTTTGTAGGTGGATCCGGATATCCAAGAACCGATAACAAACGTCAGGATCGTCATCATTAGTAATTGAACAAATATGTTCACTTACACGAAGACTGTTCAGATAATTTGATACAATTCCAGCTCGGAGGGCATTTATACAAAAGAATGTCACCACATAATCAAGGATAGATGTCAGTGCAGAAATTTGGTACTGGCTTGGATGAGACAAGTTTGATGCAGGATAATTTTTTACAAGACGTGAATACATCTCAAATGACCTCAATTTATGTTTGTAAAATTCAGAAAACTCTCCATAAAGCACTAAAATCTCAACTCAGAGGTGGACATCATCAGACATGTCGTATCTAAGCATTCATCCTTGAGAATGACAAAAGGATATTCTAGCAACAAAATTGCATAACCAGAAGTTGAATCTTTTCACAAAGCTGAAATGCTTGTGAGACGATTACATGTTGAATTAAACCTTGATCATAACAAGAAACTTACGTGATATCTCCTGCAGTGGAAGGAAAACCATACTCATCAAACAGTCGCATCAGATCACCAAACTGGCCATGAAGATCCCCAAATAATTTAACAGGAGCTTTAAGTTGAAGAACTGTTGGCTCATTCATGAAGAGCTGCTCAGCAGCATAACAAAGCTCACCAACTTCATATGAGTCCAGAAAGAACTTTCTGTTTGCAGGAGGCTTCCAGTTTCGAGGCCTAAGCAAAGTTGATATCACCTGCAACATATGCATTACCATCATACATCCATGGGAGAGCCAAGCAGAATCCTAGTCTTCAGTACGGATTCATCTTTCAAGAAGCTGAATAATCAGACAAAAAACATGGAATCCAGAAAACTTGCCTTCTTATGCAAGCCTTCAGGAGATTTCTGTCTTATAAACTTTTTGGTAGGGTGGGACAGTTCATTATGAGAAGGAATCATCCGTCTACTTTCATTTTCAAACTGATCCAAAGACAACTGCCTAATCATACCCCCCAAGTTCCCTATGGTTTCTTTTGCAACTACAACCTGTAGCATTAAAAATAATCAACTCAAATGGCTTTGAAATATGTGTATCCTTTTCTACAAACAACAAAGAGTAAGGACCACACAGCTCTAGAGTGAAGGCGAACATCGGCCTCAGTATCACTGCCATCGGAAGTGAGTTCTGCAGCTTGTGAATTATCATCTGATAAGGATGTTTCTTCAGGGTTGGTTGATGCTGCCTGTGCTGCTTGCCAGATGGCATTAGCAACCTCAGCCTCAGCAGTTGATGCCTCTGCCAATTTCTCCAAAGAATTTTGATCCCCACTGTATGCAAATAGCAATATTTAATAACAAGTAGTCACTTCGTATAAATCACATGAAGCTAAAAGGAATTGGAATCGACCTCCAACTACCAAATGAAGGTGTCTCAGGTGTTCCATCTGAAGCTAGTTTAGGGGGAAATGGAGCTACGCCAGAATGATTTAATAATCTCTCTGATGGTGACACTGGGTATTGGATCTCTGATTGAAATTGAGAATTTTCTGCAACCACAAAATCATCTAAAAGGACATCTGCGATACAAAATTGAAACCCATCATAATTGTGGACAAGTACAAATGGGAGGAAGTAATAAATCCAAAATAAAAATTAGCGTGGCTCATAATAAAATTGAGATTTGTTTCTGAAGTTTTGTATACAATAGATTCGGGAGAAGGAAATATTTTTATCATTCACTTCACTTCGATCAAGAGTACAAGCTGATACATATAAGTCCTAATCTAACAGAATATCCCTACAATAATGAAAGCAATCTAATCCTAATTAAACTTTAAATGCATGCTAATAATATCCTAAATACTAGATAAGCACTTAAATATTCAACTACTTCTTATTTTCATAGGTCCGGAACAAAAGTGTAAACTTTAAAGCAATCCTTAATACATATTGGGGCCAGTTATAATCTCAGACTTGCTCGTTGAAAATCATACACAACCATGTTGACAAATCAAAAACATTATTTTTAAGAAATTTTTGCATGGTTTTGTTTCACACAAGATGCAAATAGGTTTTTTTCACTTCAACCATTCTATGCAGTTGGAATGATAACCAAATTCCACATAAAATGGCTGGTTTTCCTACTAACAGGAGAAATCATTTTCATCAGGAGCAATTGATGTATCGTTTGTAAGGATGAAAGCAAAAGGAGTTACTGAAAACTTTTAGTTTATGAGCCAATATGGAATCAAAGTGATCCACGGAAGCACCACATGTTATCAAAATCACATAAACCAGTAAATGATATTAATCCACTTCCCCAAGATATGAAAAATAATTGATATCAACAAACTGCATTTTTACCCAAATAGTGGGTTGTGATGAATCTACGATGCGTCAAAAACAGAAAGATTGTGCTGCTAAATGAAAATGTTACCTCCTTTTAAACCACCATATATATATATTCGTACACCAACAGAAGCAGCCGCATGGCGACATCGACGCATAGCCTCCAAAGAGGGATCAAGCTCGGTGTATTTGTTGCCTCGTGAAGTCACTACCCCGTTCCTGTCAAGCCAAACTCCAGCTGCAGTATCCAGTACTTGAGAGAAAAAGAGCATACAAAGGTCAGGATAGTCTTCATCTGACTCAGCTCAAACTTTTACAACTAATAAATGAGAAATAACTACTACCAAAGTTACCTGCAATCGCTGCATTGCCTTCAACTGCTCGTCCACCCCTAACAACACCCCCAGTAACATGCAATCTAGCACCAACAAAAACCTGATAAAAGGAAAAAGTTCATAATCAATGAAAAGTAAGCAGCAAAAAGTAAAGTGAGTGCATCAACACGAACAACCATTTGTGATGCTACAACTCTAAATTTCTCCCGCGGTCTTATAGAGTCTTTATATCCTCTTCCATGGATAAAGCAAAACCAAAAACACTTATATTATTAAAAAACGAACCATTCACTAAGCTTATTTATTCATCAACGCCCAACCAAGCCCAAGTTTGGCAGTTGACTCTTAAGTGAAATATTAATCTGAAAACGTTGAAATTTAAACCAAACATGGGTAATCTATTGATTAAAATTTGTATACCATGAACAATGCTTCTTTTATGCACTAGCAAAGAAAATGATAACCAGGTTAGTAAACTCCATTTTCTCTTAAATTAAATAAATGAATAATTCAACACAGAAGTAGATCACACCAGAGTTCAAAATGAACCTAACCAAATGATAAGGATGAACAACAAGAAATGTGGGTTGAAGAAGTGAGAAAGCAATAGATCCTTTAAATTATTACTTACCGCAGCATGTTGATACCTTGACGAAGGTGACACTCCTGGGGCGAGAGTCCATTCCCACTGACCATTTCGATGCATGAGTAGTCCATAAGCATCAGCAAGTGGCTGTACAGATGCACATTCAACTGATAGCCTCAGTCAAAAGTGTCCAATGAAATAGGCCTCAATTACTAAAAAAAATTATAGTTTCGCACTTAGTTGGTAGTAGATACAATCAGAGAACTAACAAAGCACAGAATGACAGAGGATTAGTCAAATAGATGTCTGGCAGAGCGAGAACTTCACAGATGAACTACTTCACTTATTTGACAATTTCACACAGCATCTGAAAGAAATTACACATTGTCACATTGATAAGGGGGTTTGGTGACACAATAAAGCATACATTCACCATCAAGCAGCATGTTTGAAACAAGCAAGCCAGTTTGATGCATATTTTTTTCCTTTTCTGAAGATCTAATAGCTCAAGACTTGGTCACCAGATGGCAATAATAAACAAATACTTCATATATCAATGAGAAACATTTACACACCGTGCCTGAAGAATCTCTTCCCCCACAAAGCAGAAACATTCCATCAGATCGAGCACTGGCAGTTGCATACCTACAGAAAACAACCATGTAATTCTATTATCTAAATATAAACAAAGTAAAATCTACAAAAATGTGAAGAAGATAGGATTCCCAAGCTATTGACTTCACCATGACAACAACAAGGCCAGTTACAAATTCTGAAAGCTGTTGTAAGAAATATGACATCAGTGATCCGTTCATAATACTTGTATCGGAAATATCAATCAACCCACAATCACAGGATTATGATTCTAGCGATCAAGTGTTATGTTCGTCACAACTGAAAGATTATGGTATCAGAAATCACGGAACTTAGTCTCCTAAAATTAGATATTGCTAATTTTATTTTCCTTCTTTTAAGTTTTTAATCATTAATTAGTATTATACCTTTAGCTATCACATGAATTGAAAAATCAGTAAAGTTATATTGCATCACATTTTTAGCCCCTTAATTTCATGATAATATACGAGATTAGCAGTATAAAGCGTCGATTTATATTATGGAAGAGTGACTACCATTGGTGGAGAGAGGACCAAGCAACCTGTAATGCTAGTATCTGTAGTTGGAGTAAAATTGTTATTTGATGATGGATTTGTCAAGGGCAAATCATCATGAAGAATTAACAACAAATCACAAGAAGTTGGTGGAATGGGGGAGACTGAAGTTTGAAGTTTGAAGTTTGGACCAAGTATCCAAAATTATGCTTTAAATCTCATGGTATTCTTCCAAACTTGACTCGAATTCCGTGCTCCGCTTGGAGGACGTGTAGGAAATATAAGCAACCCACAATCATTGGATTACAATCCTAGCGATCAAGTATTTTGTTGGTCACAATCAAAGGATTGTTATGGTATCACAAAATAGGATCACTTATTTTATTGCTGCCAATTTAGTATTTATTTCCTTAATAAGGACAATATCAATTGTAATAATTTAGTGTATCAATGAAGTAACGAAGATCATCATTTTCTCCCATCTTTTCTAACAACAAACAACAAATGCACATGCAACCAAGGATGTGTCTACAGATATGAAGAGGACAGCAAGCAACAGACTTGTCTAAATTTTCATATCCCATAAGCAAGGATGTAACAGTCGAAATATGTTAATTTTCTTCAGCAAAAAAAGAAAAACATACAAAAAATAACTCCACTCAGGAGAGGAAAACAGGTAAGGAATGACAGAATTCCATTATGGCACAAATTCATAGCCTTAACTATCAAAGAGAAGAAAAAACAAAGGGAGGAATCATAAGCACAAATTATATATATCATTTAGGGATTTATTTTGTCATATTCGTGCTCATGTGTCATTTTAACTCCGTATTTTGCACTTATTGTGTGACATTGTATATTGTCTTTAGGTTTGACAACAATTTGGAAAAAGCTTAAATATGGGAATGAGGTCAAACTAAGCGATATCACACGGGAAATAAACGGAGAAGAAAGCAAGGATCACAAACAAGAAGAAAGAAAAAAATTAAGGACGAAGGCCCGGACCCTGTGAAAGGTCTGGACCAAACAATGACTAGCTGAATACGGGCATGGATACCGTGCACCCATCCAGACCGTCATCTGCCTCAACGTCAAATGAAAATCGTTCTAGACCATGTGCCACCTTCTAACCCAAATGTCGTGCCTATACAAAAACAGAAATAATGACGAACCAAAATTTGGCACAGACCTGGGTCTTAATGTGGTAAAATCTCAAAAATCACAGTGGAAATTTAGGGAAATAAAGATTAAGTGACTACCGCCGTTAGATCTAATAAATTCAATTAGGATAATTGGATTGTTAGTTTTAATTAGGTTTATTAATTCTAGGAATCGAATATTAGGAAATCTTGTTATGAATTGAGTGATTAATCTATTGAATCAAAATTTGACACGTGGATTCTAACTTGGCTCGGTACCGTTTTGTGCTTTAGTCATTTTCGCGAATTTGAATTTCCCCCAGAAGCAGTTTCCTAGCTCTCAATTTTATATTGTTGCATGATTTTATTTTATTTTGTTTAATATAGTTTATTTAAATTAGTTCTTCTTCACTCGATTCAATTTACCTAAATTAGGATAATTTATATGTATCCTAGTACTTAGACATTGATCTGCCCGCTTCGCATTGAGGCACTTAAGCGCTCTTTGAAAAGCAAATTTTTTTTGGGAAAAAAATTGACAAGAGGAAAAATTACCCTTTAAAATGCAATTTCTCTTTTGTTTATCAATAGAAGAGCATGGGAAACCCTAACATCGTGTTGTGTTTGCCTTGGGTCGCCTCTACCTTTGCCCGCACATTTTAATATTTGATATTTTGAAGATAAAGGTGATGATAATTATTAATTTTTGATATCACGTTTTTAAAAACATTTTTTATTTTAAATTTATTTATTTTAGATTATTTTATTTATTGTGCTTAATTTCAGTAAAGCATGTGATTTGCGCTTAAAGCCCCAAGACATTTGAGCGCTTTAATGTGCTTTCCATCATTATGATTTTGGCCTACTGCACTTGCTAGTTAACTCCAATCAGAAATATAAGTCAAGGAACAAGGAGAGCTACAGGTCTACCGTCACACAAGCTCTTTCGTGAATCGAAAAGCCAAATCTGTGAAAAGATATAGGGCAGAACTCATCAAGCAATCATCTTATTCATCATATTCGTGGCAGAGGCTTATTCATCAAAACATGCTAGTGCCTAGAAATATACAAAAGCTACGGTATAACATAAGATTTAGAAAGCTAATGCAACTCACATTCTAGCAGATGGTCTATCACCTTCTGGGTTAAGCCTCTGCCACGAATATGGTTTCTGTGCAGTATCCAAAACCCAAGAATCTGATAGCACTCGTTTACCTGTAGAAAATAAGAACTCTGTTACAGTAGTGTCAACTAATAGGCACAAGTCAAAAATTGTCAAACATGAGTGAACTAGTTCAACTAAAAGGTGCTAAGTACCAAGAACGAACAACTCAAAACTTTAAAAAAAAAAAAAACTTAAACCAGAACTAAAGTTGTGAAAGTTAGGTCATGAAAACAGGATGAGGGAGATGCCACGCTGTAAACTGGCTACCAATGTAATATTTGACCTATTAATAATACACTTATCTCAACATCCTAATCCTACTCACATCAAGATTCTAAAATTCGCTACGTACTAGTCGGGCGCGGGACTAGGCGCCATTGGACAGATTTCACGGTATCAACATGAATAAGATGGAGTTTGGTGTGTTAGTGCAAGTCAACAAATCACATTTGTTGTTGAACTTTGGTCTTGGGTCAATAAAAAATCTACTATTAATTTTTTAAAATTGAGCTTTTAATTTAAATTAGAATCTCAAAAAACTTTTTAAAAAAAAAATCCCCAAAAAAGCTAAAGAAAAGGTAATTTTTCGGGTGTCTAGGGCCACCTAGGCTGGCCGACTAGCTCTTTTATGGTGTGGTCGGCCGGCGTCTAGGTGATTGTTTAGGCCGAATTTTAGAACATGGACTCACATGTTCCTGATCTAACAAATAAAGAATCTTATATGAGATATTAAGTTGCACCATCAAATATGAAATCCTTCAGGCATTGATTGGCAGGACAAGAGCAGCGAATTGAAAGGAGAGGTCTCTACTATAGAGTTAGGAAACAACCCACATTCAAAAAACAATGACACTTAAGTTACACCACCAACGAAGTAATTCTTTCAAAAAATATACCATAATATCTCCAATATGTGATGAGTGATATTACTGGAAACACATCATTTCTCACAAAATATCATCTAATAAGGTTTGAAGATAATAGAAATTATACACTCACCATCATTGCCACTAACGGTGACAAGATATCTTTGTGCAACCAAATCCATGACATGGCCATATCTAGGCCCCGGTCCCTCTCCTTGCACAACAACTCTAAGCTCCAAAAAGAGTAACAGCGGTCAATAATTAATGAAATCAACAATAAGATAACAAAAACAGCATGCAAAATACAACATAAATCTCTGTAAACTCACCGATGCCACTTAAACTTGTCATTAGTCAAGTCAAGCACAAATAGATCATCTGTCGAATGCCCCGCGGGACCTATGCCACCCTAGCAGAAAGTAAGAAGCATCCAAAAAAAATTATTTCAACAAAACTCATCACGATACAAGATAAATGTGACAGCATTTTCACTTGGATAACCTGAAAAACAACCATCGTGCCAACAGCTGCTGCAGCATGTGCAGCTCTCGGCGATGGAGGCTCGCCCGCTGGCCTGAGTCTAAATCATTTAGATAGGTAAATAAACATCCAAGCAACATTTAATACGATCAAAGTCAAACAACAATGGAAACGAAATGATGATTCAAGCAACCGAAGCAGAGTAAGAAATAACCTGGTCCACTTCCTAGTTAGTACATCATATGAATGAAGAGCATTCGTCACCCCATCCAACCCTAGAGGATCAAAACCCAAACAAAGCCATTACCAAACAATTCATCACAGAGCAGATTAAAGAAAAACAAAAATGGAAACAAAGTTAATTACTGATTCCGGGAGCTCCTCCGTCCCCACCCTCGATAGCGGTAGCCCCTCCGAAAAGAATGAGCCTGGGTCCGCGGGTCTTAGTGGCGGCCACAGCAGTCAGCGTGTGTCCACAACGCGGCCCCGGAGCATCGTCATCAATGTCCCAATAGGTCTCTAAGCTTCGATAGGTCGGAGCCGGATAAAGCCACGGCTTCGATCCCATCCACAAACTGTGCTAGTACCGCACGACAATTCAAAGACAGAAGGGACACAAAAACTCGAGAACTGAATCAACAGAACAAAGAGGATACGCAAACTGAAACCCCAGTAAATGATTACACACGGTGTAGCAAGTTATCTCGGAGCGGCGGTGGCGCCACCGGAAATTTGAGTATTTCACAGAGGAATCTGATAATAACCACAAAATTTTGATAATTCTCAGCGGTTTTTACGTTCCATTTCTCTCTCGCTTTACGTTTACAAATAAATTTTAAAACTCTCATATAATAATAATAATAATAATAATAATAATAAACAAATAAATGAAGGAAATAATGACAGGTAACAATTATTTGATTACTAAATTTGATGATATTTTGCAACAAAATTTCAGATATACAATTTTACATTCGATATAATTTAAATTTTAGTAAACTATAATTTTTATAGATCGATTTACAGCACTTTAGTTTTATAAAATAAATATGAAGTTTTTATATTCCAATTTCTATAAAGAGAATGCTATTTCTTAAATTTAATACTTATACAATGCACTTAGATATACATCATATATAATTTAAATTTTACCAGGTTCCGTTAAAGTTTTAGGAATATAAAGCTTTTTTTACTCTCTAAATGCTACATTTTAAATTAATTTTACATTCCATAGAACTTTAATTTTGTTAAATTTCATTATTTGGACAACGATTATTCTATTTTTAAAACGACATTAACTTCGTGTCATCTATCATATGTTTTCTTAAAAAAACCAAAAATATTTTATTTTGTATTTCGGTTCAATATAAACAATCTGTTACTAACATTTTTTCGAACGAACAAATTACAATATATGATTTATGTGAGTGATATAATTTTTACTCTATTAGCACGTAGATTTACATAATGAAAAATAAGATTTACAAATCTCCACGTCATCAAAAAAAATAAGCATCGATTTACATATGTAATACAAATATTACGAAGGTTATATAAAATGAGAAGGTGATGGCAACACTCTGACTGCAAAATTTTAGAATACTCAAAACACACATGCTCCATTAATTATTCTAATTTGTAAAAAAAAAAAAAAAAACCCTCGTAAAATTCTTAATTTTAATATAAATTTGCAATCATTTGTATAATTATTAAATTAATTCAAAAAAAATATTTTTACTCTAGCGAAAAACAACCGTACACAAAACGCAAACGGGGCCGCTGGTAATAATAATCGTGTGTCATAGCAAGCGAGAAGTCTTCTCCTCTGTCTATAAACTAGGCTTCAATAATTCTCATATCTAACTAATTGAAATCTAATAATCATTCAACTTGGGGTAGCTAGCCGGAAATGTTTCTCTCTCAAATAATACATCCAACCAAGAAAAGTTCAGAAAATTTAAATTCACAGTTATGTATAATATACGCACACACAACACATATATACATGAGTGTTGTCGGGTTGACTCTTACTATATTTCAAGTTCCACCTAAATCCAGGACTTGTGCAATAATATTTGCACAATACTAATATTTTCAAACCATGAACTTAGTTTTCGCAGAGATGCTGATATGGATCTTGCAGCCGATGAGTACTTGGAGTTACCTCAACTCCTTCGCTACCAAAAAACAAAGGACATGAGGGTGTCTCGAAACAAAATCTGCATATATACATTAATATGTAAGAATCACGGGAAATGTTTAATTAGTAGAAGACAAGCATAATATAATAATCTTAACACTCGAAAACAATGAAAAAAGTAGCTCAAGGAGTGAGCTATTAGCCATCAGGACACGAGTCAGCACCGAGCTTAGTACAAGATCAAATAGCATATTCATTCCATGGTTTTCAAAATGCAACTTCTCTGTTACTGATTTTTTTTTTTAAAAGCAATCTTAGGCGCGCCCGAGAACCCTTCCAAGGTGAGCCCAGGTGTGCTATGCATCATCTAAATCCATTTTCCTATAAAACCCCATTCTGCTCATCTTCTATCATTACCCAACATATTTGCTGCTCTCCACAGCATGAATCTGTCAATTTTTTGTTTTGTTTTTGAATATCTAAACAAGATTCACAATATGAACTCCACTTGTACAGCCATAAAGACCAAAAAGGATAATCAAGAAACATTGTGCATCGTGCGTGTTCAATATAATTTGCTAGTTAAATTTATTTTAATTTACTTGCATTCGTTAATACTTTATAAAGCAAACTTTTTTTCTGGAATATCAAGTAGAGTATGAGCTGAACCACGTGTCACTAAGTTTTTTTTGCTCAAGCGTCTTGATGTTTCTCCAAATTAAAATTCAAAACAATCTAAACTTCAAAATAATTTCTCTTCACTTCTCACACACGTTCTTCAAATTTAAATTTCAAATATTTTATAATCGCGCCATTACTTTTTTATGGCGATCCACGACGAATATCGATGACCAATCAGAATAGATCATCTCAATCCATTTTCCTATAAAACCCCATTGTGCTCACTTCTGTCATCACCCAACACATTTCTTACACTCCATCGCATCAATTATGTACATTTTTTTTATTTCTAGTTTTTGAATATCTAAACGAGATTCGCCATATGAGCTCCGTTGATGCAACCATAAAGACCAGAAAAGGACAGTCGACCAACTCTAAAACAGCTTCCCAGTCTGTAAAGGCCGGGATTGAATTCCCCATCAACAAAGTTGCCCACTTTCTCAAGAAGGGCAACTTATGTTGATCATGTCAGCGCTGGATCCCCTATTTACTCACCGTCGTTCTTGAATACCTTGCGGTAGATGTTACTTTTATTCAATCAATCTTTTATTTTCTGTTATCTTTCCTTGGTTATAGTTAGAGCATTCGGTTGATCTCTGTTAATTTGGGCAGCTCTGATTTTCTTGATACAGGTTTTCGAGCTTGCAGGTAATGAGGCAAAGAACGGATTCGGAACAAAAAGAGAATTAATCCAAAACACCTAAAACTTGCGGAGGGGATGATGAGTTGAAACAGGTCTTGCATAATGTTACCATTCCAAATGCCGGAGTAACGCCCGAAGCTCATCATGATTTGTTGCAAAAGACAACTGGAGAACCAAAGAATTAGATCAACTCCATTTTATGGTTCAATTTATGTTCTCTCATGTATTTGTTCCGACTCTTTTATAATAGAATTTAATTTGAAACATGCTTTTAACATATTCTATGCAAAATCTCATTACAGTCCATCTATTTAATAACTCTATTTCAAACTAACAATGACTCGAGTATTCCAAATTAATAATCACATTTTACAAGAAGCATGTTTGTCGTGCGTTCGTTGCATGACGCGTGTGAATACATGTTCAATATATAATATATGATATCTTCGTCGTCGTAACTACATGTAAATGAGTTTTTTTAATATGACGAACCACATCAAGATAAATTATTAACCCCTATAAAATACACATCCCCTCACATAGCTCTTCATCTAATTGTTATTAAAATCAGATCGGACATGCCAAAAGTCCGGTTCAGACCTAGTCTAAAAATGTTTTTACGGTCAAACCAGTTAAAACCAATCAAAATCGGTCAGAAGAGGTTGGACCGGTCAAGAACAGGTCGGACAAGTAAACAATTGATGAACCGAGTAAAAAACAATCTCATCACTCATCAGTTCACCATTTGTTTTTAAACATTTTTTAAGAATTTGATTATTCGTTTAAATAATTATGATTAGTAATATTAATTTAACGATGAAAATATTTATAATATAATAATAATATATTATCAATAGTAATCATAATTATATTAATTATACAATTTATATTAAAATAATAACAACGATAATAATTAACAAATATTATTTTAATAATAATCTCTTATCAATAAATTTATATATTATGTTATGCGAATGTATATTTGAGATATTATAAAAATATATGCGAATAATTTAATTCTAAATCGTTGTTATAAAAATATCTTAAAAAACATAAGAGTATTTTTTACATAACAGTTTATTTTGATAAAAAAATATTAAAATCTTAAAATAACTTATAAACTAAGTAAAAATTTTGTTATCTAAAGCCTACTCTATAAATAAAAACGGGATTTTAAAAAAATATTAAAATAAATGGTTGGCTTTTCTTTATTGCTTAATTCGGCGGCCCTCGTTTTGTCGTCTCCCTCGTCTCCGCCCTGCCTCCGTCGTTTCTCTGCCCTTTGACTTCATTCCATTCACTTCCTCTCTTTACAACATTTTCTTCTCTCTCACACACATCTGTTTCCGTAAATTCACACACGCCTCCTCTCCTTCATTTTCCTGTCTTGTTAGCCTCATTTAGTTGTTGTTATTATTATTATTATTTTTATTATTATTATTGCACTGTGTATATAATATCATATTATTCTCCTTTTTATCTGCCCTGTCCATTTTTGTTTCTGTGTGATATTAAACCTGGGCCCTTTCCTTTCTGCCTCTGCATAATTCAGAAGTAGAAGTATCTCACTTCTTTCTTTGTTGTTCGGAGAAACCCGATAAAAACAAGAAGAAAGCGGGAGTACCAGCTCACAAGAACAGGGTGGCGTATTAGGGAAGGGGAGAATAGGTGCAAAAACGTTAATCTCTTTTTCTTGTTTGTTTGAGGGGGATCACGGAGTAAGATTTATTGGGAGTGATTCTTGAACGGTTTTTCATGGCTGGTGGTAATGAAGTAAACGCTAATGAATCAAAGGTAATTAATCATGTGTCTTTTATCCGTTGTTTGGAATTCTTAATTTTCAGTCTTGTTCTGACATTAGGGTGATTCGTGATATGGGTTTTTTTTATTTGTTTATTGTTTTTTTGTGAAAAAACCGGGATTTTTCTCGGGGGTGCTGAGAAAGGTTGAGGAAAACGGGTCTGATTTGCGGTAAAGTTTGAATTTTAGCTTTGATCTTTAGGGTTTTTGCTATATTGTATCTCTAATGAGAGTTTTTCTTTCTTTTTCCCCATACTATATCCTCTCTCTTCTTTTTTCTATTGACTTCCGATTTAGCAACCCCATAACCCGATTTTATACTGGCTGTTGGGATATTTTTCCCCTGAAATTTGGTTTATCCAAGACTTTATTGACTTCGTGCAGAGGGTGGTTCCACTTAACACACGGATCCTCATATCATATTTCAAGATTGCTTATAATTTACTCCGGCGTCCTGATGGCACTTTTGACCGTGAATTAGACGAGTTTCTTGACCGAAAAGTGCCAGCGAATGCCAATCCTGTTGATGGAGTTTACTCTTTCGACGTTGTAGATCGTGCAACAAACCTCCTGAACCGTGTTTATTTGTTGGCTCGTGATAATGAGACTCAATGGGGGATTGCGGAACTTGACAAGCCATTGAGTGCCACCGAAGCCGTGCCTGTAATTTTATTCTTTCATGGTGGAAGCTTTGTTCATTCCTCGGCCAACAGTTGTATCTATGACACATTTTGTCGTCGCCTTGTGAAGACTTGCAAGGCTGCTATGGTCTCTGTAGATTATCGTAGATCCCCAGAGCATCGATATCCGTGTGCATATGATGATGGATGGGCAGCTCTTCAGTGGGTTCACTCAAGATCATGGCTTAGAAGGTGGGATAAATTCGAAAGTTCATGTGTATTTGGCAGGGGACAGTTCCGGTGGTAATATTGTCCATCATGTTGCGATTCGGGCTGCGGAAGAGGAGAAGGAGGTGTTGGGCAATATTCTTCTTCATCCACTGTTTGGTGGAGAAGAAAGGACTGAATCAGAGAAAAGATTGGATGGGAAATACTTTGTCAGAATTCAGGACCGGGATTGGTACTGGAGAGCATACTTACCTGAAGGAGAAGATAGGGACCATCTCGCATGTAACGTGTTTGGGCCGAGAAGCAAAAGCCTCGAAGAACTTGACTTTCCGAAAAGTTTGGTAGTTGTGGCCGGATTGGATATTCTTCAAGATTGGCAATTACGCTATGTTGAGGGGCTGAAGAAATCCGGTAAAGAAGTGAATCTCCTGTATCTCGAAAAGGCAACAATCGGGTTCTATTTCTTGCCGAACAACGACCATTTCCAGTGTCTAATGGATGAGGTTAAAAGCTTCATCCGCTCTTAACTGTTGATAAACTACTTAACCTCAAATTACTGGCAGCGATACAAGCTTGACATTTTAGTACTGGTGTGTTATATGATTGTGCAGAACTACTCTTCTTATTGTTCATAACTTGTCGTGTGTAGAGGTTATATGATATTTCGAACCTAATGGGTGTTTTTTGCATCGTCGGAAGTGGCATTCCACACCCGAAGCCGAGTCCATACGGTACGGTGCCTCAGAGAAGTGACTCGTTGTTGGATTTAGTAGAAAGATTTCGAGTATCAGATTTGTAGAACCACTTCAAGTAATGAAGGAGAAGGTTCTTGGACCATCTGGGATCTATCCGGTGGGGTGGTTCTGATCGGTCCGTAGTTATTCGCCCTTAGGCTAAAGCTTAATTCAGTACATGGGTTGAGGAAGTCCATGCTGTTGTGATCTGTATGTTGTACTTTTTCCTAGAAATATATATTAATTTGTGTTTATATGCTAAAATTTCAATTATATATATATATATATACACACACATACACACTATTATTGGAAATTTATTTAGGAGCAGAAAGGGATCGTCTTTATGTTTGGAAATCAGTCAAATTACTCTGACTTAAACCAGACAATATTTCTCATCATTTGATGTTGCATTTTCCAAGTCACCACGTTATCTGAAGTTTTGATTCATTGTATCCTAACTATTCATGTTTTTTGTCTTGATAACCATTTGGGGAAACTTAAACACAGAACTAAGCACATCCAATCTTGATTGCCTAAGTAACTACCATATCATAAGAAAATACCATTCTTCTTATTGGTAAAAAAATTCAATTTATATCATTTCGACTTTTGGATTCAGATTCGGAAAAAACGATATATATAGAATATTTGCATATATATATATATATCAAGACAAGGTTTGAAATAATCTTTTGTATCCCACTATGGATTAATTGTCTCTATACACTACCTTAAAGCCAACAAAACAAAACAAAGCATTGCATCTCCTTTTCCCCCAAAGCATGCGTTCTTTTACACCGTTTTGTAGTGGTGGACCATTGAATCTTCAAACCAAGACTCCCAAAACCCCGTACATAAAAATCCCACATGCCAAATAAATAATTTTTTAAAAAATAAAAAATGATTAGACGTGAGTCCAAAGAATGGAATCTCACTATATTATCTGACGTTGATTTGATTAATTCTTGGCAGCCATTGGATCAATTATTTGGAATGGAATAGATTATAGATGTATTTTGCCTTTTGTCATTAATAATAATGCCACCAATCATAGAGCTTTATGGAAACCTCTTTTCTTGATGCTAATGAATCGAGTAAAGGCTGTCGATTATGATTGGAAAACCTTAAAATAAAGGTGCCTTCCTAGTTTAATACGATGGTAGGTTCTGCAGCAATATTTTTGGCCATTTATTATTATTATTATTATTATTATTATTATTATTATAATGATGTGACCCATATTTCAATATAAATCAAACTAATTATAAAAAAAATATTAAACAAGAAGAATTTGGGAACATTTTTTTTTAAAAAAATGACCTCCCCATGTAGTGAATAAATACACTACGTGAGGCTATTTTTAAAAAAAAAATGTTGACCGAAGTTACAAAACAAAACAACCCGAAAAATTTGTTGAAAATTCTCCAACCAAATCACCGCGAGTTGCATCTCGGGTTTCATTAGATGACTAAAATCTGCGGATTAAATGTTCGAATTGTATCACATATCATAGGCAGATCATATATTACGTAGAAATAAAACGTAATGTCCGATCGATCGCTAGTATATATTTATTTACCAACATGCGTGCACAAGGGATGGTGGTTAATTCTTTAAAGATTATGTGCTAAAATACCTCATGAACGTGTAACAAATTATTTTGTCTGTACCCAGAAATCTGGGTCCACTTGGGGATTAATCCCCACTTTGAAATTTAGTTGTTGGGGGCTGCTTTTTGTGGCCACCAGATGATGGTAAAAACAGCTAAGGTAGGAAAGTGACATAGGAAAGTGACATAAAATGGTATTTAAACCAAATCCCTATTTCGTAATTGATTTTTCATTGCCAAGAAAATGGCCATCACCCCCCAACTATGTAATTATCACTTTTGTTTTTTTTTGTTTACACATTTCTCTCTGTTTTTGTCTTATTATATTGTTTTGTCTTTTAGGACACGACATCAGAGGTAATTTTTTTGGTAATAATTTAGGAATTTATGTTATGTTTTGTCCATGTTTGTATATAAATTATAGTGTTTAATTGTAATTGGTTGGATATTCATTTGATTTAGGAATATGTATATGATCGAATAATATTGTGTTGAATTTTTGAATAAAAATATTTAGAAATGTGAAATCAAACTTAAAACAATGGGTAATTTTGCCTTTTGACAAATGTTGGCCTTACACGACAAAAGACAATGTTAATTAAAGTGAGTTTGTCAGCATCTCATCGTTATGCATTAATCTAATTTTGTTGATAGAGAAGTAAATCGTGGCCTACTTATTTCTAATTCTAATTATTGCCACACGTGTATGCTAGTGTTTTGTGCACGTGTTGATGACATGTACAAAATAATTTAAATTTAACGAGAGGTATGCTAATAATATTATTTTGAATTGTCCAACAAAACCAAACGTGCAAGGCTTTGATTTGATGTCGTTTCCAACTCCTTTTTTATTGGGTGGTTTTTTGTGACTAATTAAATTTTTTTATATATACTTGAAAATTGTTTATAATACTTCACTGTATTATTTTCTAGCATTTTTTTCCTACTGCAATTCTACAATTCTACAATGAAATAATATATCAACGACTAGTATACATCATGATATTGATAAATTTTGATATTAAATCACGAAGATTCACAATCGTCTTACAAATATTTTGGATATTGATCAACTTACATTTTTATCTCAATTTTAAGGTGTGTGTTATCAATAATAACCAACTACAAATTTATTCTTCTAAAAATGTTTTATAAAACCATTTTAAAATCAGTACACTTGCCTATAAATAAACAGGAAACACATATATAAGCATAATGTTGCCCATTTAAGAGAAAACAATTAAAATAAAATGTTAATTATTATTTTCTGGAGTAAAATAATAATAATAGGTCTCTTGTGAGACGGTCTTACGAATCATTATCTGTGAGACGGGTCAACCCTACCGATATTCACAATAAAAAATAATACTCTTAGCATAAAAAGTAATACTTTTTCATGATAACACAAATAAGAGATCTATCTCACAAAAAACGACTCATGAGATCGTCTCACACAAATTTTTGCCAAATAATAATCCTCACCTAAAAAAATTGCCGGATATATTTTGGGACATGGCAAGTAGCACGCCCGGGACTCTTGGTTGGTGGTATCTTTATTCCCATATATATAGATCATATTGACAGTTTCAACACAGCTAAATTGATCTCAATTTAGTTACAATAATTAGTCTAATTATATATAAAATAAATAGATAATACATCTTGAATGTAATTCTACTCATGATAATCACGATGCCTGATTATCCAAAAGTTTAATTAATCAAATTGATGCAAAATATGAATCCCACAAAATGACTTGAACTAAAGCCTTTTTGTACTGTCAATTTGCAGTATGCATCAGTATGTAAACCTCTGGTGGGAAGATTTATCGTACAACATTAGGGAATATATATGATTGAAAAGCATGAAACTTGATGCCAATTTCCAGGATCATTTCAGAATCAATGAACAATGAGCAAGAAGTTGATGCAAGTAGATGAAAACCATACAATTGCCACATACTCGGAGGGGATTACCATTCTGCTGGGTACTGGTTCCTTGTCAGCCTCACAGGCAGCTCTTAAAAGAAATTATTGAAGGTTAAATAACGAGTACACACCGATGAGTGGATGGAAGTCAAGAAACACTAGTGTACATCAAGAAACTAATTACGTGACTGACAAGATTCACAAGTTATAGAGCAACAAACTTTTAATATGTGATCGTCAAAATTCTACGTCCAACCGGACATCTTTCAGCAAGGATCCTATAATCAAATATCACAGAAATGTAGAACATGATGACATCGCTGATACTGTATTGTATCTACAAGGCATAAATAAAGCACCCAAAGGCTCACAGTTCCTGATGTTATTAAGAATCCAGATTATACCATCACTCGTCATATGTTCATTTTAAAAAATTCTGCCATTTCCTATTGACACGGACATGGTTTTTTTTGAGTCGGTATTGTAGAGATTTGTAAGTTGAAGTCCTAGTCATTGGTGAATGATACGGTGAAGCATGGACACCTTTGGGGGACTGAATATTTGACGAAACAAGAAACATATCTACATAAAACAAAGAACTATAATATAGAAAAACAATCACACTTTCAAGGATGAATGTGAATTTTTCAAGTAATACAAAATTAAAGGTTCATACAGTCGCATCTTGTCTCCAATAATATTAATCTCTTTTTATATGGTCCAGAAAAGCTGGTGTAAAGACCCTCCAGTTTTCAATTCACTAGTTTCAATCTTCGCAAGACCTCGTTGAATCAAGCCAAGTGTCAGGCTGAACTTTTGATAAATTTATCTACTTGAATTTAATTTAAAAGTTCACAATTATCCTTAATCCAGATATTTCAATTTAATACAATATTACTATCGTTTTAAGCAAAATTTTAATATGTCGAATAATTTTTTTATTAGTTATGATTTCGTAGAATAACTTCATATAATGTACTATAAAATTCTATAAAAATGTAACTTCGTATACCTTTTACGTCTTTATGGTGTCACAAAACCAATATTACCACACATTATTAAGGTAAATAAATAACAACGGAAAAGGGAGACGTATCTCTATGATTTAGATAATCATACTACTAATTACACAAGTAAAAAACGCACAAGGCATTTGAATTACCGTAACATAATTAATAATAATTTTACCTTTGAATTTGATGTATCTTTACTCCCATCTCTTTCCTTGAGCGAGCAAAGGACTCTTATTTGTTTCATTCTTTCAAAAAAAATTCCCCGCACATTTGGCTATTCAAGGAAGAATTAAACAAAATTTCATGCCAATGGTGCTCCATAGCCATGCTTGAACATCTGTCCAACAACCTGCTCAAGTTTACTTCTTTGACCATATTTTTGATATGCCTTATGCAAGATCCAAAATGTTTTCTTTGAGCAGTGCATATTTACTCCACTCATTTCATCAAGAACCCTCTCCATTTCAGCAAGGCGCATTTGGGATGAGTACATGACCATTTTGCAATGGTAAAGAGACCGGCAGATTTTCCAACCTGCACGTTGAGCGCGACGCAAAAAGACAGCAAGCTTGTCCACTGCATTCTGTCTAAAATAACTTGAAATGATGCATCGCATCGCGCTAGCAGTTGTTACATAGGTATTACGCTCAAATGCCTCATTGATTGAATTTTCCATTCGCTCCAATAAATCTTGCTTTGCATATAGACAAATCAAGATCACATTTAACCAAGGTCTGTACTCATTATCCGGAATTAGTCTGAGCAGTTCTTCGACCTTTTCAACTCTAGCAACGTCAGTACTCCTACAATATGCACATATCATGACTCTAATCAATGGGAATTCCTTATGGTTCACATGATTCTTTACCATCTCATATATTTGTTCCATCTGTTCTAGCTTACCAGAGTTTGCATATCCTCGAAGCATTAGCAAATGAACGTCCAGGTTGGGTTTGGGAGACCCTTCTTTCATGATAAGGTATGTCTTTTCCATTTCATCCCACAACCAAGCTGTGATATAACCAGCAATTAGAGCCTTGTATGTTTCAACAGTTGGGGTTAGGTTTTGATTCCTGATCTCCCTGAGGGTCGCGTCCATGTGATCTACAAGCATCAAGCGACCAAATGCAGAAATAAGTATGTTGTATGTTATGATTGATGGAGTACAAGTGGATCCACTCTTCAACTCCTGAAACAAGGACTGACATTTCATAGCCAAACCATTGTATGAGTAAGCACTCATAAGTGCGTTATATAAAGATGTGGACTTCAGCTGTTTATTGGAAGCCTCTTTAAAAAGCTCAACAGCAAGTGCGACATTTTTCAATCTACCAGCTATCACAACACCCTTCGTATACTCCTCCGCTGTCATGGGAGAGGCATAATCCAGTTGTTTCCTCCTCCATTCAAAAACCTGACGGGTAGCAATTGAAAATTAACAAATGTCTATCAAGTGTTCCGATCCATCAATTTGGGTTCAAGAAAAACAATCCATGAGTGAGTCGAAAATGTACTTTTAATTCCGCTTGTATAGCTTCTTAATAAATGACATTATGTTATCTTTTAATTAGGCATCATCCAGCATAAAATTCATTAATCAAGCAACGGATTCGACGTATTTATATGATCATCTCGGAAAAAATATCGTGTAATCCTCGTGACTAAAGGAAAACGCTTAACTCATTACCCCGGCCGATGCATATCTTTTCGGATTCATCAGCACATAAACATGTTTTTAGCAACTAGTGAAACACAATAAAAAGCACAAGAAGATAACAAATATTCACCTCGAGAGCTAAAACGGGAAAACTCTTTAGCTGCGTGAAGAGCTCAACCACAGCAGATCCATCGGAATATCTTCTAAACAAAGCAACACCCTTTTCTTTCAAAACTTTCTCAATTCCCTCCACATCATCGTTATGCCTCAAAATATCTTGCCGCAACTCGGAAACTTTCTCTCTCAAATATTCATTCGCTCTCGACTCAGCAGAACGAGAACCACATTTATCTAAAAACTGGGATATAACAGAGGACCACGCCGTTTGACTTGAACAACTATAAGGAGTCTGCGAAACATATTCTCGAAAAAATGGAGCTCGGAGTGAGGATTTTATGATTAATTTGGGAGTTTTGAGCGAATTAGTGCGCATGTTTCGGCATTTCAGGAGAGATTGTTCAGTTAGAGCGAATTCCGACAATCTCCAAACGCGTTTCATTGCCAAGAACTGAAGAAAAGTGCAAGATCATGCATTTCCATCTGGCTCGTGGATGTTCATGAATTAGGGGTTTTTCTAGGGTTTGGGGAAAATGGAATACAGAAGATGATCGGAGAAGCTACCGTGCAGATGGCGGAGTTGTCCATTTTAAGCTCTTTGGGCTTTCGCCTCCTCGGCCCAAATTATTTGGATTGGCTCCTCAATTCAATCTACAAAGTACATTTTTGGGGTTTTTTTTAAACGAATTTCTAAATTATCAATTTTTTATTATTATTAATAAAATATATGAAACTCTATATTCTAAAAATAATATTACAAGTTTATACATATATATTAAATAAATAAATTATGTTATAATTATTAATAAGGACTATGTCACGTCTCGAAACCTGGGTCGAGAGACATTCAGCGTTGTCTCATAATTGATAACGAAAATGAAAATTAAATATTGACCGTGATCTTATCTTTCTTTAATATATCCCCACAATTGGGTTTGTTTTCATTACATATACGTTCTTCATTCTTATCTGAGAGAGATAAGTGATATGGTCGTCACTCATTAGAAAAAATTTTCTTTCAGGCTTTATAAGCATTTTTTCAACAAAAACAGTAATGACATATATGTAATAAATATTCTTATTTTTCAGGAATATGCATGTATCAGAATTATGCACTGAACAAATTATGAATTTCATGTCTAATTGATATCAATTTCCTATATGTTCTCTCCTCTAAAAGATGAAACCAGGAATCACGAATCATGTATGTTCAAAATATATATTTTAATCATTAGTTCACAAAGTTCGAGTGTATCAAAAATATATGTTTCATTAATCGGAATTTAAACACATACAATACATATATGCCGGTCGGTTTTAAAACATATATATCAAGTTAAAACATAAATTCTACTTACAATTATGCTCAAAATATGATAAAGGAACAAAACGAAATTCATCACCCAAAAAAAAGTCATTTTTGCATAAGCGTTTTAGACTTATTATTGGATCGAGTTTAAACTTGGACAATATTTCTTAAATAGGTGAACTAAACAATGAACGGTAGAAATTAGGTTTAGAAGTTGTTTGAAGCAGTCTCTAGATGAAGAATAATAGTTATGATATTCTTGTATATAATCTGTGTTCTTATGTGAGTTGGTATATATTGAGCGGTGAAGATTGGATTAAGAGCTATGTGACAATGGCAATAGGGTCCGCAGTGTGGTCTTAGTGGTGTATTAGTGTGGCTTCTTACATGATTTGTTCTTCTATTTATAGGGCAAGAAAAAGCTGAAGAGCTACCATTGTTATCGAATGTATGGTTGTAAACGACTTAATCAGCAATGAATTGACTGTAAAATGACAATTCAATATGTCATTAAATTGGCATAATCTTATCGATTGTATTTTGAATAGAAATATGGTTATTAAATGAGGTTTTCAAGGAACATTTATGGCGAAAATACTATAAAATTTTCAACAAAATTTCCAATGTATGTGTCTTAGCCATTTAGCTTATGTCAATTTAGTGTAATAATTATATCTATTTGATAGAATAATCTCGAAACTTGATAGTTGAACTGTTGTCGATTGAAAATATTACAGCTTTACAATTATCATCAACTATTAGTAAAAGTGACAAGCAATCCTCATCTCACTTGTATGGATATCAATTTATCTAATATCGAGGTGAGTTAAATGATGTTCAGAGTATACGTATAAACAATGTGTTATGGAAGAGTTAAAAGATGCGAAGTAGTGAGGGGAGGACATCGTCTATCCAACAAAGATGATCTAAAATACTCTATTGGGGTGTTTCAAATGGTTAAATGAAATGTGTACAATAGATTGTTCCGCGAACTTGAAATAACTCTTCTATGGAGAAAGAAACCCAATACCATAATTCGTTATTTACTATGTTCTTTGTATGAACCTAATCTCGGGAGTTTGAGGTTTCGACAAACATCCTTTGGCATTCTGATATGGTAGAAGAAATTAACTTCATTTGAAGTTATTTAACGAATAAGATAAGTCGAGGCCAAGGTGTAACACAAGTGAATTGAGTTTTACGAGGCCCACTCATTGATGCTGGGTCAAAGGTTTTTTTTTTTTTTTTTTTAAAAAAAAATATATATATATATATTAAATATAGGCTTGAGATCAAAGTGAGGAATCTGATACGTGGCGTTGTTTTACCAAACTTTTCCTTAGTGGCTTTCGCACACATGGAGGTTATTGGTTTCCAGCCTATATACCATCTTCAACTCGTATTGAGCTAAGAAAATGAAGAATTTAAATCTCAGAATAAAATGAATATAAAATTCATATTTGGAACTTTTACAAAACATAAAAGGATTTATAAAAGATATACCAAAGAAATTAAACAACAGAGGATTTTACCGAGGCCCACCTCAGAATCATAAATTCATAAAAAATCACCCATGAACGCCTTAAACGCCATTTCTCGGCTAAGCAGGCTAAAGGGCTACAACATGAATTTATTTTTCCTGGTTAAACTCGAACCTTGTGTTTACCATTTCCTGGTTCATCTTTTTACCTTATGTTCTAACCAAAGACTCTTATATTACATTAAATTTCAAAAATTTAAATAAATCTTTTATCATCTCAATCTGATCACAAGAACAAATAAATATAGATCATGTCATAGTAAGGTAATAATTTAGCACGAATGCTTTAGCATGTCATTCAGGCTAAACCTATGAAATAAAAATATAAAAACAGTAAATAAAAACAGAAAATAAAAACAGTAAGAACTTACAAAGTTGTTATCAGAACTTCAAACTTTTTATTGATATACTTCAGAAGGGTTTTTACAAGAGAGAATAGAGGGGAGCAAACTCAACCGTGTTCTTCTAAAGACACAGAATAAACCTATTTATAGATAGAAGAGCCGGACATCAAACCCCGGATTCCATCTTAAAATAAAAACAGTAAATGCTTTATTAAAGCAAATAGTAATATAAATTCAAAAATTAAAAATGATATGCCACCCACTTTTTGTCACGATATGCCATGATGAGATGTGATATTCCACCAACTGCAGATTCTTCTTCTGATGATCTTAATCATCTTTAATATTGTCTTTTAAAGAATTTTTCAAATTCTCAAAAATGTCATCGATCTGAGAAAATTGAGGAATTTCATCCTCAGGGTCTTGAGCATCTTGCATCTTCATTAGATGAATAAATTGATTTTCACTAGATTCAGACGCCATAGATTTATCTGATTTGGAATCAGAACCTCCAATATTCTGGAAAAGATCTTTTTCCATTTCTTCAATATAGATCTCAATCATTTTTTCTTTTGAATATATTTCAGAATATTTCTGAGTAAGAATCTTGAAAGGACTCATAGAGGCTTTCTCCTTTTCTTGTTGATTATTAATTTCTTGCTGATATAAAGAAATTTTTTCTTCCATTTGATGAAGAGTTTCATAACCATATGGTTTTCCAGTTTCTGGATCATCTCTCAATAATTTGTCCCAGAATTTTGTGGAACTGACCCTCCATATGCAAGGGATACCTTCATCAGTGTAACCGAATTCTGGCTGCCATTTCAAGATCCATGGGATACCAAATTCCATGAAAAATAGACATAGAGTCTTACCATCGATCCAATGTTCAGAAAATGATTTTTTAATACTTGGAGAAACATTTAACCAAGTATTCATGGGTTTTATAAAAACCTCTGGCAAAATCTTTGCGGATGGACCAAATATCTTCCACCATATGAAAAACCAATTTGGAACTGGATAGTGAAAAACATTTTCACAAATCTTTAAAAACCAAGTATGTTTTCTTTTTTCATTTTCATAAAACAAGGTTTTATTAAAACTTTCAATATAATCCCAAAAATTGAATTTAAAACTCATTTTATGATTTTCAGAATAAAATTCTTTTTCAACTAATGGAGATATACCCCATTCTTAAATAGATATAATCTTCTTGATTATAAACTTTGAGAAGTTATAACTTCCTTTCTGCTGAGTATTACTGAAAAAGTGAGTTATGTCAACACTTTTTGTAGATATCAGAAGATTTTCATAAAATCCTCTTTGCTTGTAGGAACCATATACATATGATGTATTGGTTAGATATCTTTCCATGATAGTCCATGGAGTTTTTTCCCATTGGGTATCTTTTTCTTCTATAAGAAGAATCAATTCTCGATGTTTTGTCTCTGTATATAGAGCTGAATCATTATCATCATCTTTTATGATATTAGCATATGATGCTGAAGATTGAGAATCTGTATTACTTCTCTTTTGTTTCAAGAATTCTTGAAATTCATTGTATAACTCATTATTTTGCTCAGTATTACTGGCTGATGAACTGGATAAGTTTTGGGTTATAAGCCTCTGTTTTCCATGCTGTGCAATGATATTAGGGGGTTTTCCCCTACCTCCTCGCCCTCTATAAGAGGACTCTCCTCTTACTCGGGAATACATATCTGTAGATGAAAACATTAGGATAAATATTCTCGAGTTAAGAAATCTGGCAAGTGATTATCTTCACCTTTCTTATAAATTATTTCAAAATCGAAAGTAGCTAAATGAGCCTGCCATCTTGCAAACATTTGTTTAGAAACATCATGTTTAAAATCTTTATTAAACATAAATTTTGCAGATTTGCAATCAGTTTTTATAATAAACTTTTGATTATATAAATCATCTTGAAATCTTAAAATATATCTGACAATAGCTAAGATTTCTTTTGCTACTGTGGAGTAACTTTTCTGGGCATTATTCCATTTACCAGAATAAAATCTAATAAGATATTCTTGTTTATTTTGGGGATCTTTTTGTTTTAAGATTCCTCCAAAACCTATATATGAAGTATCTGTTTCCACAATTTTATCCCATTGCGAATTAGCAAGCATAAGACAAGGAAGGTTTTTAACCTTTTCCTTAATATTTCTAACAGCTATTGTATGTATTTCAGACCGAGGTAAAGGATTTTTCTTTAATCTATTATATAAGATAGCAGAATCTTTAGTAAAATCTTTAATATAAGGAGAAATATAATTTAAACTTCCTAAAAATCTCTGTAACTGAGTTTTATCAGTTATAATATCAGGAAATTTTGAACCAAATTCTATACTTCTCTGTATAGGAATTATTTTTCCTTTTTCAATCATATGACCAAGAAATCTAATATTGGTTTGAAATAAAATCATTTTAGATTTTGAGATAACAAGTCCATTTTGAATAACAATATTTTTAAACATATCTAAATGTTTAAAATGTATTTCAATATCATTAGAAAATACTAAGATATCATCAATATAAACAATTATAAAATTGCTGTAATTATAAAAAATATCATTCATAATTTGTTGAAATTCAGAAGGGGCATTTTTAAGGCCAAATGACATTACTGTCCATTCATAATGTCCTATTGGAACATTAAAAGCAGTTTTATATCTATCAGATTCTTTTACCTGAATCTGCCAAAATCCTGATTTTAAATCAAATTTTGAAAATATGATAGTATTAACAAGTCTATCTAATAAATCTTTTTTATTAGGAATATGATGCCTAATCCATTTTAAAACCTTATTAAGTGGTTTATAATTTATGACTAATCTAGGAACTCCTCTTTCATGTTCAGAATGTTTATTAACATAAAAAGCAGTACATGACCAAGGAGATCGAGAAGGCTTTATCAAACCTTTTTCTAATAAAGAATGAATTTCATTCTTACATAATTCTAAATATTCAGAATTCATTTGACAAGGACGAGCCTTGGTAGGAATATTTTTTTCATCAAAATTCTCTTCATATGGAAGAGATATTACATGCTTCTTTCTATTCCAAAAAGCATTAGGAAGATCATTACATATTTCTAATGAAAACTTATTATAAATAAGTTTAATTTTTTCCTGTAATTTAGGATTTTAGAATTTATCATCTATAGTTAATATATTAACTTCTTCTTTTAAAGAATTAATCTGAAAAGTTTTCCTATCAATCTTTTCTTGTAATTCATTAAGAATTCTATGAACAGGTTTAGTTATGAACTTAAAGGAAATAGGATTACCTTGAAAAGTTCCTATAATACCTGTTTCATCAACATAAGTTAAAGGATAAATTTGATAAATGAAAGGAAGACCAAGTATAAGTTGGCTAGAAATATCTTTTGCTAATAAAAAACTGGTTTGAATACAGTTTTTATCTTTGCAAATATAAACTTTTGGTAATTTATAATTTATTTCTAATGGTTCTCCTCCTGCATGAGAGAGAGAATGAGTAGTTTTTTTATGAAAATATTTCGTAGGAATTAATCCTTCCTGTATAACATTTAAGTCTGCACCACTATCAATCATAGCAATGAAATTCTTTTTATAAGAATTTTCAATTAATAAAGTTATATTGGTATACCATTTTTGAGATATAATCATGCTTAAAACAGATAAATGTTTTTTATCTGGATCAGGAAAAGAAATATCTTGTAGATTATCAAAACTATCAGAATTATTAACTGAATTATTATTATTAGTTTCAATGATTGAAACACGATAATTTAAACTATTATTATGGTGTTGTAAAATTTTTACTTGTTCTTTAAGATTATCAATCTCTTTAACTAAATCCTGTATAGTAACTGGATTCTGTTTACTATATTTCTGTTGAAGAAGATTTTTAACTTCTTTCATAGAGTAAGCTTGTTCTTGTTTAACAAGAATATTATTATTATTATTGCTAGTTGAAGCAGTATTCTCCATTTGATCAATAATTGTGGATTTTAATACTGGATCCTTAATCATTTTAAGAAATTCTAAAATATTATTGTTAGTTAACACATTAATATTTAAATCATTGAATTGAGACATTAGTTTATAAAATTCATCATTTTTATCTTCTATATGATTTAAACAAGATTTTCCTTGTATACAATTATTACATTCATTTAAATCATCAGAAATATCTGATTCACTATCTATTATTTCTTCTGAAATATAAGATTCTGAAGAATTCTCAGTTTCACTGTCAGAATTATTATTTGAATCCATTATTATTTTAAATAATGTTTCTTTTAGATTGTCATCTATATCTAAATTATTAATTTTGTTTTTAGCCCAACATTGATTAGCATAATGTCCTGGCTTTTTACATTTTCTACAAATTATTAATTTATTTTTGTATTTTTCTTCTTTCCGTAAATCACGGCTTTCTTTTCTTTATGAAGAGGTATTGATGATTCTGTAGTTTTAACTACTTGTTTAAAACCAATTTTTTCAAAAGTTCCTAACTTATAGATCATTTTAGAATTTATCTTAGGAATAGTCCATTTATTCAATAAGTCTAAATTTTAAGGTAAATCATATTCTTCATTCAAACTGTTTTGAACAGTTTCTTTAAAACCGAAAATATTCATTTGAATAAAAAGTGCTAAATTATTATCCAGACTATTTCCATGGCTCTGATACCATCTGAGGCTTGGGATCAAAGTGAGGAATCTGATACGTGGCGTTGTTTTACCAAACTTTTTCTTAGTGGCTTTCGCACACATGGAGGTTATTGGTTTCCAGCCTATATACCATCTTCAACTCGTATTGAGCTAAGAAAATGAAGAATTTAAATCTCAGAATAAAATGAATTTAAGATTCATATTTGAAACTTTTACAAAACATAAAAGGATTTATAAAAGATATACCAAAGAAATTAAACAACAGAGGATTTTACCGAGAAAATACACCTGTGTGGGGGGCCCCAAAGTACACCCAGTTCGCATGAGTGGTCCGGGCATCGCCGCCGCCGCCCCCACCGCCGCCGCCGCCGCCGCCTTAAAAAAATTATTGTTAAAATCAAAACCAAAATTGTAGGTACCATATAAATATATTATTTTTTGTTTTG